>NC_068357.1:14624633-14707133 GCF_020536995.1 Dreissena polymorpha
GACATATTTCTAAAATATTTTACAAGTTATAGTTTTTGGAGGCGTTTTTGATAACTGATTTGTAAATTGGTTTTAACAAGGGTCTAACAAATAACTCATTTTATAAAACAATTATCTTAAATATTTGAAAGAAACATTAAGCATACAAATAAGCACAATGTAAATAAGTCCCTAAAATAAAAAAAGTATTGTATGTCCTCTATACAAAAAGTATTGAAATACCAATTTGGTGAACCAATGGCAAAAAATGAAAGTGTCCAATTCTAAATTTGGATTCTTATTACCAGCTTCTGATGGAATCGACTTGGCGCGAATCCAGAAGGTGAAGCTGATACGCAACAACCAACGGGAGGGCCTGATGAGGTCGAGGGTGAAGGGAGCCAACGCTGCGCAGGCTCCTGTGCTGACGTTTCTTGACAGCCACTGCGAGTGTAACACCAACTGGCTGGAGCCATTGCTGCTCGAAGTCAAACTGGTGAGAGCTAGTGTTGCGGTCTGGACATTCCAGGCGTAATGCATGTGTGTAAAATGTCATCCCAGACTTGCCTGTGCCGTCTGCACATGATAATCAGTGACAACACTTTCCACTTATGTGGTATTTTTTATTAACCCTTTCAGTGCTGGAACAGAATTTTGAAGGCCTTTGCAAACAGTTTGGATCCAGATGAGACGCCACAGAACGCGGGGTCTCATCAGGATCCAAACTGTTTGCTATTCTGATAGCATTCTTTTAAAAAAAATTCAAGAAAATGCTAACTTTAGAAATTCAGCAGACGACATTTTAGCAGACCACAAATTTCCCAGCATGCAAAGGGTTAAGGAAGTCTCATCTTATCGAGAATAAAGTAAATGCAGAAAGTGTTGTTCCTGATTAGCCTGTGCAGATATGGAAGGACACTTTAAGCAAATGCATTAAGCCCGGTTTACCCAGAGTGCAGCTCGTATGAATAAAAAAAATACTTTTATTTTTAAGGAAGTTTTTTTGGTGAAGTAAGTGTTCATGGAACAATGGTTGTAAGTTCTCTTTCTTTCTGCTGATTTCATGCTTTAGATTTTAAAATGACTTCAAACCTGGTTTTACTCCAATCCTGAAAAGTTTCTCCAATCACACACTTTGAATGAGGTACCATACTGGTGTCATATCAGTATCGCATGATAAAGGATTCACAAAAGGATGTGAAATATCACATTCTGTCGAGAGAACAATACATGATTAATTGAATAGATTGTTGCTCAGAACAGTGTAAAACAGGAGCTAAATTGAATGCTCTTGTGATTGTGCGTGTGTGTTACATAAACATTTATCATTGTTCATCTCTTAACATTTTCCTCAAGTATTGTACCCTCCTAAAATGCAAATCTTTAACATTGAGCAACAAATCTTGTAACATAATACAGAACTTACATACAATAATAAAAACTACATAAACCATTTTGTTTCATGGGTTTTCTTGAATATTATAAGTTATCACAATGTTATCAGCATTAAAAGATTCTTTCATTCTGCTGAAAGGATAAGCACCGAGTGGTGAGCCCCATTATAGACGTAATCAACATGGACACCTTTGAATACATTGGAGCTTCAGCAGATCTTAAAGGCGGTAGGAACTTCTTGTCTGTATCAGCCACTTACATTACATAAAGGACTCGTCAATTCACATGTAGCCTGGTGCTGGTAAAATTTGTTTTAATGCATGTGCGTAAAGTGTATTTCCATATAGGCCTGTGCTAGCTAATCTGGGATGGCACTTTACACACATGCATTAAGTCCACTTTTCCTTGAATGAGACTCAATTAATGTAGAAATGAGAACACATATGATGTCATTAAATTAATCAAAGGTTATAACTCATGCCAATGTAAAATGTTTTGAATTACATTTTACAGTCCAGGCTGTCAGGTAAACTTTACCAAAAAAGTTTATGAGCAAGTTTGTAAAGATAGGAAATAAAATTTGCCATCAGTGTCCATATGTATGTACAATATTTACTACAGGGTTTGACTGGAATTTGGTGTTCAAGTGGGACTACATGACAGCAGAGGAGAGAAATAAAAGGGTCAACAACCCTATTGAGCCTATCAGGTACTAGTACATAGTTGTTAATGTCGTATATTAGGAGATCATACAGAGTTTTTTATGCCCCCGGATCGATAGATCGGGGGTATATTGTTTTTTACCTGTCTTTCTTTCTTTCTTTCTTTCTTTCTGTCTGTCATTGCGTCATTCTGTCATTCTGTCACCAAAACTTTAACTTTACAGTAAAGTTTTGCAATAACTTTTGAAATATTGAACATACCAACTTGATATTTGGCATGCATGTGTATCTCATGGAGCTGCACATTTTGAGTAGTGAAAGGTCAAGGTCATTCTTCAAGGTCAAAGTTGAAAAAAAAAAAAAGCGGCGCATAAGGGGGCATTGTGTTTCTGACAAACACATCTCTTGTTTTAATGAAGGCCATTAATTAAATAATTATATAAGGCCATGGCCTACCTTCTATTTACACCAAATTAGTCCATGTTAAATGTTTTAAAAATTGTTAAAAAAAATCAGTTTGATTTGAACTTGGAATTTGGCAGAGGGCCCTTTGGACAGTTGTTTGATATATATTAGCCTCTTTCTGGGATAACTGGACTTAATTCATGTGCGTAAAGTGTCATCCCAGATTAGCCTGTGCAGTCCGCACAGGCTAATCAGGGACGACACGTTCCGCTTTTATGACATTTTTCGTTTAAATGAAGTCTCTTCTTAGCAAAAATCCAATTTAGGCGGCAAGTGTCGTCCCTGATTAGCCTGTGTGGACTGCACAGGCTTATCTGGGACGACCCTTTACGCACATGCATTATGCCCAGTTTTCTCAGACCACGACTCATATTGCTGCATATTTTCTTTAAAATTTGAACATATTAGGATGCAATGTGAAAAACATTTTATTTTATATGATGAAATAAATAATTGTAAAAATGTATGTCCAATACTAAACGTGTTTAGAGGCCACTTTCAGTCTCTTAAGGTTTACCATTCACATTCCCGTAAGAGGAGTCAGACTGTGCGTATATAGTTGTTCAAAATGACTTAACATTCTGTGATTCTCATGTTTTAGCTGAGCTCAATAAATTAAAATATATCTACTTGCTAGATAAGTTTTCATATTTTTTTCCATGGTTTTTATCTTTCACAATTTTAAATAAAATGTCAATTTTGTTTGGACTTGTACATTGTCTACACTTTATATTTCCCTTGAACCCCACACCGAAGTGTTATAGTCCATCACGGTTACAACACATGCACTTTATAATGTCTCAAATAGTTTTAAGCCCAAGTCTTTGATGGTTGTGTACCTTAATGACACTCCTAAATGCTCTATCTGCTCCCTTGCTTAGGCCTCTTATGTATTAAGATGAACCCTAGATACTTGTATTGGTTCACCAGTTCAAGCTCGATACGGCGTATATGTGTATGAAATTGAGCCTTCTTTTGGGGAAACTGGGCTTAATGTATGCATTTAGTGTTGTCCCAGATTAGCCTGTGCAGTCAGTGATGATACCGTTAATACACAAATATAATACTTTTTTACCTGCCGAATTTTTCTTCAAGTAGGTGGTGCGTATTATATACGAATGTAAAGCAGAACAAAAATTTTCCTGTGAAAATTTCAACTTAATCCTTGTTATTCGCTGCGTGTCAGCCATTTTGAATTACACCATTACATCAAAGGGGGGCAAGTGTGCCTACAGTAATTGTTATGGCTACATAGTATATTACCATACATGCTAAATAAACCAACCATTGGTATTATATATATATATATATATATATATATATATATATATATATAATAATACTTAATATTTTATCATTATAATTATTATTGTTCTGAATATTTTCAAATTGAATTAAATGTTATAAAAAAACAGCGTCTCTGTTTCTTTCTTTTGCAATTATGACTGCTTGACCTGGGTGTCAGCAGGTGGCCCGTGTGTTATTGGTAAAGGTGTTGAGAAGGGCCATCGCTTATCAGCGTAAATAAAACAATCAACGGTAATATAAACAATAGACAGAGATATTTATTATGCAACGTTCATGACAACGGCCCGATAACACATCGCGATCAATGTACCGGGGTATTACTGTGAAACAGGTTGATAATGCCAAATTGCTTTGCCATATTCACAACACAAAAATATATTGACATATTATTTTTTTTTAATGACAGTGTCATGGCCAATTTGGGAAACTGATTTTTTAAGTGCGTATTATACTCGGATTTTCAATTTTTACTGATAAATTTGGATCGAACTTGGGTGTGCGTATTACACATGAGGGAGTATTATATTCATGTATTTACGGTACTTTTTGCCGATTTTTGTTTAGAAAAAACTATTTAAACGATTAATTTGATAAAAGCAAACAATGTCGTCCCTGATTAGCCTGTGTGGATTACACACATGCATTGAGTCTAGTTTTCCAAGAACAAAGATCGATTGTATATTTGTTGGAATTTCCATGATTTTCAGGACACCAATGATAGCAGGTGGCTTGTTCACTATTGACAAGAGTTGGTTTGAGGAGCTGGGGAAGTATGACATGGCAATGGACGTATGGGGAGGAGAAAATCTGGGTAATATGTTCATACTTATTTTCATTTTCCACCAATGATATTTATATTTGTTCAACACATTAACAAATTTTGAGTAGATTCTAAAATCATGTCATATCATATCAATGTCTCACATATTTTTAGCAGATTGTGAAAGTAGGATCTCTTTTAGACAGTTGATGTCATGAATTATATTGTATTGTTACCATAAGTAATGAGTAAAAATGTTAGTTGACATACTTTTTATGTTGCTCTTGTATAATGTTTCTGTAAAAGTCACAATATTATAGGTACATTTTGTACTTTAAAAAGTTTTCTGTAAAAAAACACTCACATATTATAGGTGATTGAAGATGAAACCTTTATTATAATTTTCAGAGATATCATTCCGTGTGTGGCAGTGCCATGGTACACTGGAGATCATTCCCTGTAGTCGTGTTGGTCACGTGTTCCGTAAGCAGCACCCTTACACCTTCCCAGGGGGCAGTGGTAATGTATTTGCCAAGTAAGATCCATTGATTTATAAGCCTTGCTCTTGGATAACATAGTTGAATTCATGTGCGTAAAGTGTGGCCCCAGATTAGCCTGTGAAGTCACAGAGTTGCTGAGAAATAGCAATTAGAATTAATGTAATGTTTCGTTTAAAGAAATTCTCCTTTAAACAAAAATTCAGTGTAGGCAGAAAGTGTGGTAGTCCACAGAGGCTTATTTGGGATGGAACTTAACGAACATGCAGTAAGCTAAGTTTACCCAGATTGAGATAAAGCATTTTCAAGTACATGCATAATTTAGTTTTAATTAGGTCTTTGTAGCATTTTAAAAACTTGGTTGTTTGAGTTGCGTTTATTGGGCTTTGGGGCATGCAGGTGTATTAAATTGGTGGTGGCATCAAACTGGCTATTGGTCGATAACTTAAGTTTGCATTGACAAAGTTAAGGTCAGTCTTTCTGTAATTGATATAAAAAAGCAGTTTTGCTTAATAACTTGGGATTGGATGGTCGTATGAGGCTGAAATAAAGAACAATAAATGGTGAGACGTTAAAAATATGGTATTGCCACATGTCCATATTATTGTTTACCAGGTAAGATAAAAAAGCTATAATATTACGCAAATTTGATTATTTATTTGTGCAAATGACACTTTTTATAGAAAGTTGTATACTAATTTATTATATTAGTATGTCATCAGATTTATCAGAGCATACCATAATGAAATTATCCCTTATGCTTTACAGAAACACTCGTCGAGCTGCGGAGGTTTGGATGGACGAATACAAAGAGTTCTATTATGCATCAGTTCCATCTGCCAAGTCTGTAGACTTTGGAGAGTGAGTACAAATAATTACAGTCTTCCATTATTAGTCTGTTAAATTTTAAGAGTTAGTAAAACATGAACATATTCTTCGAATATCGGTCTGTAAATGTTAAAGAGTTAGTAAAATTTGAATATTATCTTTGATGATCAGCAAAATTTGAATATTATTTTTGATTATCAGTCTATTAATTTTGAAGCTTTTGTATAACCTGAATATATTCTTCCATTTTAAGCCTGTTTATTTTAAAGAGTATGTACATAAGACATGAACATATTCATTGATTATCAGTTTGTTTATCTTGAAAAGTAAGTAAAACATTGTATTTTATTATCAGTCTGTTAATTTTAAAGAGTTATAAAACTTGACCATAATCAGTATCAAAGTGGCTCATTTCTACCAGCAATCCGCTGATTTTGGAGATTAAGGTACAACCTGTAGACAAATTTTATTCCCTGAATTAATTAATTTGTAAGAGATTCATTTCTCTTAAAAGTATGATAGAGTTTAGTATGTTACATTAAATTTTGGGGCTATAATGACTATTTGCATACTAAAGTTGTGTTAACTAAGGCAACGCATCTGACAGAGTTTAACTTACATGATTTCTCTTGGTTTATTTTGCAGTATATCAGACAGATTATCATTACGAAAGAAGCTACAGTGCAAATCCTTTAAATGGTATTTGGAGAATGTCTACCCAGAGCTTAAGTAAGTATGTGCAGCATCAGATAAGATAGGTTCAGGTTAATCACAATAGTCCACTTGTTGTTCTGCCATTTTGCCCTCTACCTGCTATTCTGTTGCAGCTATCAATTTGCCTTCCTGTAAATCAAATGAAAATTTGCAGCATTTGGGAAAATAAGGCTTAATACATGTGCGGTAACTGTTGTCCTATATTTGCTCAGCTTGCCAGACTAATCCAGGTAGACACGTTCAGTCTTAACTTAATTTTTGCTAAGAAAGGAATTTCTTCAAATGGAAAATACCATAAAAGAGGAAAGTACTTTACCCACATGTATTTAGCCCTGTTTTCCCAAAGCAAGGCACAAGTGTAGTTTTTACATCATTCATTGAAAATACTTTTAAATTAACTATAAGTCATTTCAGTTAGAAACATACCAGACGAATTAGATCTGTGGTACATGATTATTTGTTTAGTATTATTTTGTGATGGCTTTCTTGTGAATTAATATTTTTTATCCTCCCCCCAAAAAATTTGGGGGGAGCATATAGTCGCCGCTTTGTCTGTCTGTCCATGCCCAATTTTTTTCCGGGCTATTTCTCAGCAACTTATGACCGGAATTCAATGAAACTTTATGGGAAGCTTCACTACCAAGAGGAGATGTGCATATTATCAGCGGGTTCTGGTCGGATGATTTTTCACAGAGTTATGGCGCTTTGAAATTTTCCATTAACTGTACATATAGTGCAATTCTTGTCCGGGCTATTTCTCAGCAACTAATGACCGGAATTCAATGACACTTTATGGGAAGCTTCACTACAAAGAGGAGATGTGCATATGATCAGCGGGGTCTGGTCGGATGATTTTTCACAGAGTTATGGCCCTTTGAAATTTTATATAAAAAAATCTTGTCCCCCCCCCCCAACTACTGTGCCCTCAAGACGTTTCCTTTTATCTGTATATATAGTGCAATATTGTGAAAAAAACAACTTTGGGGAGCATCACCCGTCTCCGACGGTTTCTTGTTTTCAACTTTTTTTGTAAGCAACAGTTTAAATGCATTGCCTAAAAAAATTTCAAAACTATAAAGGCTTGTTACATGTAATATTTAAACATTTATGCCTACAAGTATTTGCTGCTGGTACTGTTTAAGAATAGATAAACAGTTTATAAATGAAGTAGACACACCATTACATTCTATCTTGATATTTGATTTTCACAAAGGTGTAACAATGTATAAATATATATATGGCATAATATTGTATTTCATTTTCTAACAGAAAATCTATAAATAATTTTGGACAAGAAGACACAAAATATGATGGTAATGAAATGCAAGATTACCATGACAGGTACCTCCAATTGCTACCCACGCTATGTTGTATTTGTGTGTAGAGTAGCATGCCCTTTTAATAACATTTGAGGCTCGCTCAGGGAAGACTGGGCTGAATGTATTGTGCACAAACTGTTGTCCGAGATTAATCTGTGTACTTTCCACTTGCCACCTAGACTGGATTTTTGCTAAGAAGAAAATTCTTTTAACCCTTTGCATGCTGGGAAATTTGTCGTCTGCTAAAATGTTGTCTGCTAAATTTCTAAAATTAGCATTTTCTTCGATTTTTTTCAAAGAATACTATCAGAATAGCAAACAGTTTGGATCCTGATGAGACACCACGTTCTGTGGCGTCTCATCTGGATCCAAACTGTTTGCACAGGCCTTCAAAATTCGGTTCCCGCACTGAAAGAGTTAAACAAGAAAATCCATAAAAGCGGAAAGTGTTGTCCCTGATTAGCCAGTGCAGACTGCACAGGATTATCTAGGATGACACTTTAGGAACATGCATAAAGCCAAGATTTCCCAAAACTAGGCTCATATCACAATTTTGCAGTGTATGCATGTGCTTTTAATCTGAGCCAGTCCAACTATGCACTATACTCAGTTAATGTCCTGTTAGTGAAGTCATAAGATTTACTTATTCAGATAATTTTAACAATTGATCATTGCAACACAGCTACAAAAGTTCTCAAACAATTATGATCTTATTAAATAAAAGTTTTATATTTGTGATAAAGGAAATTTAAAATTATAAAGAAAATGTGTAGTTATGCTGCCTATCAACCATAGCCCTTTTTAATCACTTATATTTTTTGTTTGTTTAGTTAGTTTAACTTTCCCATTTGAATTGTTTTTATAGAATTTAATGCTTTGCTTAGCTAAACATTTATTATGTTATGTATCTGTTTCGAAAATGTGTGCATGCTAAAAATTTTATGACAATATTTCAATGTATTTTAATATTTCATCTTAAATGCATTGTCTGACAGAATTAGAATGCCAGCACATTGCATTTTCATGGTTTTGGCATCATATGATCATTTTTAAGGAGTATATAGTGATTTATTAATATCAACAAATACTTAAATTGTGTGTTTATATAATGAACACATGTATAACTTATTGAATGGCAACAACAATATTACTGCATAATATTAAAGTTACTTGCATTTTGTATTATTTTAGTCCTTCTCTAGATAAATTGGGGTAAATGCATCTGTGTAAAGTGTCGTCCCACATTAGCCTGTGCAGTCTGCAGAGGCTTGTTTCGTCCTACATTAGCCTGTGCAGTCTGCAGGGGCTTATCAGGGACAACACTTTCCACTTTAATTGAACTTTTTGTTTAAAAGAAGTCTCTTCTTAACAAAAATCCAGTGTAGGCAGAAAATGTTGTCTCTAATTAGAGACTGTTTTTAGCTCACCTGTCATGGTGAGCTTATGTGATCATGTGTCCGGCATGCATGCGTGTGTCTGTCCGTAAACAATTTTTTTGTGTAAAGGTCACAGTTTTCATCCAATCTTTATGAAATATGGTCAGAATGTTTATCTTGATGAAATCTGGGGTTGGGATTGTATTTGGGTCATCTGGGGTCAAAAACTAAGTCACTAGGTCAAATAATAGAAAAACCTTGTGTAGGCAATAGAGGTCACAGTTTTCATCCAATCTTTATGAAATTTGGTCAGAATTTTTATCTTGATGAAATTTGGGGTTGGGATTGTATTTGGGTCATCTGGGGTCAAAAACTAGGTCACTAGGTCAAATAATAGAAAAACCTTGTGTAGACAATAAAGGTCACAGTTTTCATCCAATCTTTATGAAGTTTGGTCAGAATGTTTATCTTGAGGAAATCTGGGTTTGGGATTGTATTTGGGTCATCTGGGGTCAAAAACTAGGTCACTAGGTCAAATAATAGAAAAACCTTGTGTAGACAATAAAGGTCACAGTTTTCATCCAATCTTTATGAAATTTAGCCACAATTTTAATCTTGATGAAATCTGGTTTGGGATTGTATTTGGGTCATCTGGGGTCAAAAACTAGGTCACTATGTCGAATCATAGAAAAACCTTGTGTAGACAATAGAGGTCACAGTTTCCATCAGATCTTTATGAAATTTTGTTAGAATGTTTATCTTGATGAAATCTGGATTGGGATTGTATTTGGGTCACCTGGGGTCAGAAACTAGGTCACTACCTTGTGTAGACAATAGAGGTCATAGTTTTCGTCTGATCTTAATGAAATATGGTCAGAATGTTTATCTTGATAATATCTCATGTTGGATCGTATATGGGTCATCTTGGGTCAAAAATAAGGTCACCGGGCCAATTCTAGTAAAACCTTGTGTAGATGAAAGAGGTCACAGTTTTCATCACGTCTTAATGAAATTTTATTTGGCCCATTTGTACTTCATGATATAGCTAGCCATAGTCTGATAGAATTTAAGTTGATGTAGCAAGGTGAGTCAGGTGAGCGATTCAGGGCCATCATGGCCCTCTTGTTTCCAGAACTGGGCTCATTTATTGAATTTTCCCTCATTTGCCAATTGCACATGTGTTGTTATTATACGTGCATTTTGCATTCATATTTTGAGTTCCAACCTTTTAGAACAGTTGAAAACCTATACACACAATATCATAGTTGTACATCTGTCTAAGTTATATCTTGATAATGCATTGCTTTTCTTAACATCCTCAGATGAAAATGTTGTTTTTATGCTCTCTGAAAGGAGGGAACGTATAGACGTTGCTTGTCTGTCCATCCAAATTTTTAATTATGATCTAATTGAGGTTGTGTGGCTTTTAAACAAATTTCCATGATACTCAATTCAGTCCAACTTGAGATCTGTCTGTCATTTCCTCCATCAGTCCATCTTTCTGTCTGTCACACTTTTTGTTTCTGCATGAGATTTTACATACTTATTATCTGGCACTCAATAGGAAGATTCCTTATAGGGTGGAAATCCTTGTCAGGCCAAGTGATTTTTCAGGGAGTTATTGCCATTTGATTAATAATATGTCACTTTCATTCCCGCACAAGATCTTAGACACATATGATCTGCATTTAATTAAACTTGATTCGCGTCATCCCTGCAGAATGGGTCTTTGTATCAGTGCCTTGTCATTGTGGGCAAATGATTATTAGCTTGACTTTTCGAAGAGAAATGAAAATTATACTACTCGCCCCAGCGTCGGCTTTGGTTAAAGTTTTTTATAAAGTAACTTTAAAACTATCAAAGATAATTAACTCAAACTTGGAATACGTCTTTATGACAACAAGACAATTGTGTAGGTCAAGGTGCATAACTTTGTCATCATTATTTTTAGAGTTATGCCCCTTTTTATACTTAGAAAATTGAAAATTTGGTTAAGTTTTGTGTTTAGGTTCACTTTATTCCTATGGTATCAAAGCTATTGCTTTTATACTTGCAACACTTGCTAACTATCATAAGGGGACTGTGCAGACAAAGTTATGTAACTCTGACTGGCATTTGGACATAATTATGGCCCCTTTTATACTTAGAAAATTTAAAATTGGGTTATTGTGTCCTACCGGTTTCACCGGAGGGGACTTATGGTTTGCGTTCTGTGTGTCCGTCAGTTTGTCAGTCTGTCACACTTTTCTGGATCCTGCGATAACTTTAAAAGTTCTTCATATTTTTTCATGAAACTTGAAACATGGACAGATGGCAATATGGAGATTATGCACGTCATTTCATTTTGTTCGTACGTCAAGAATTCTGGTTGCTATGGTAACAGATAGACTAGAAATACTGCTGAAAATGGTTGATCCTGCAATAACTTGAAAAGTTCTTCATATTTTTTCATGAAACTTGAAATATGGATAGATGGCAATATGGACATTATGCACATCATTTCATTTTCTTCCTATGTCAAAAATTCTGGTTGCTATGGCAACAAATAAAAAAATTCTGACAATGGTGGAGTCGGTAGGGGACATATATTGCTTGGCAATAGTCTTGTTTTTTTGTGTTTTGGTCCATTTTACTCCTAAAGTATCATAGCTATTGCTTTCAGACTTGGAACACTCGTTAACTGTACAGGACTGTACAGGAGAAGTTGCATAACTCTGATTGGCATTTTGACAGAATTATGGCCTTTTTTTGACTTAGTAACTTTGAATATTTTGTTAAATTTTGTGTTTAGATGCACTTTACTTCTAAAGTATCAAGGCTATTGCTTTCAAACTTCAAATACTTTATTACTATCATGAGGGTACTCATGGCAAGTTGAATTTGACCTTGACCTTTGAACGACCTTGAATCTCAAGGTCAAATTAATAAATTTTGCTTAAATTGCCATAACTTTTTTATTTAGGATCAGATTTGATTCGTACTTAAAGTTTGACAAAACAACACTTACCTGACATACCAAAATGGACTCCACCCAAACCATCCCCCACGCCCTACCTCAGAATCCACCCCTCAAAAAAATTAAAAAAATTGTGTTTTCCTTTTTTTTCTTATTTTTGAAATATCATCTAATAAATGACCACACATGCACATTATTCCCCCTCTCTACCCCACCAAACAAAAATATTTTTATTTTTTTAAACATGGTAAAAAAAATAAAAATATTTTTATTATTTTATTTTTGAAAGACCGTCCAACCATCCCACCCAAGCTTTCGCTATCGAACTTGAAATATAATCTTATTAGTTTGTTTTATGTCTTTACAAATGTTCAATAGATTGTGGAAAATATACCTGAACTCAGAATCGTCTATAATGAACCACTTCTTTAAAACATAAGTGATCAATATGTTTCAATTATGGTCCTCTTTCAGTTAGAATATGACTATCAATTATTACGTTGACATTATTTAATATGAACAATTTCCCCATGATGGCTTACGTTATACTGTCAAGCACTCGAAAAGTCGAGCGCGCAGTCTTCTGACAGCTCTTGTTTCACTAATGATCTGATTTTTATGACACTTTATATGCAGCATCTCTATTTAAGCATATGTGGATATGTGTGTATTTTCAGGTTGTTTCACTAAAATAATTTATCAGACATTTTAATCCCTGTGATTTATAATATGACATTTTCTTATGAATGTTATGTTTCTGTGTCAAATAACAGGAAAATTATATGATTTTAATGAAATTGAGTGGACATTTCATATTTTCTTTTCTTGAATAATAATTTGTTTCCACAAAAGTAACCCATACATTGAAGAAGCACATCATTAGGGGAGCATCCATGATTTTCACTGATATTCTTGTTTTTAATCATGACTACGTTGCATTAATAAAAAATAAATGCTCTCAATGTCTATATGCTTTTTTAAGCCAAATTTTACCTTGTTATTGTTATGATTACTGGTCATGTACGTAATTCCGGCCTGTACGTAAAAAATCGGCCACCTGTGTAAAATCATTTTCATGATCTTTACGCACATATTTTGTTTTTATTTAGAAAAATCAACATGAAAACCATCCCCACTAGCAATATTTTGCAAATGTAAGAACCATATCACCGTAAACTTTTGTGTTAAAATGTCACAAATATAGCAGGAAATATTTGGCTCATGGGGAAAGTGATGACATCATATGTTGCAACAATTATAATCATATAAGAAACAAATATATTTGATAAAATTATTTTTATTTTATCTAATAAACTTTAATCCAAGTTTTACCAATTTATTGTACAAAAACTTATATTCAAAACATACAAATTAAAAGCTAAATATAAATTTTTAATATATGAATTACCTCCCTTTATAAGAATATTGCTAGATTACATGTTTAAATATTATATATAAGCGTTTACTAATAATCAACACTGAAGTCAACTTTTCAAACAAAATGTGTTTACTTTTTTAGCTATGTTTGAAAAAATTTATTAAACACATTAAAAACAAATATTTTTTAATGAAATAGCAGTTTCTCCATTGTTTATATTTATTAAAATAGGTAGGGGGAGTAAATGTTATAATAATTTCGCATTTATTTTAAATTTCAAGTCAAAAATATTAATAGTATAAACATTGATTAATACTCTGAAATTGAGGACATTTGTCAAAAGATATTGCTTTGTAATTTTATCTGCAGATCAAACCGAAAAGTGGCCGATTTTTTAGGTACATTTAACCTACGAAAATGGATAGTTTACATGTCATAATTTTCTGTTCATTAAGTAACATTCACCGATCTAATTCTATTTAAATTTTCATGCTAGGTGAGTTTTGAACCCAGGATTATATATGTGAAGTTTAGTTTCAACCAGTTGCCTAACACTAAAGATTTTTCTTAAATACATGTAGTCCCAAAAGTGGCCGGAATTACGTACATGACCAGTATTCATGTGTTGGTGTTTTTAACTCTCTCACTGACAAGGTTTATCAATTAGAAAATGTTTTAGACATGTTAAAATATATTTGACAAGACACAAATTTTGTGTTGAACAGAGGGTGAGGGAATAATGAAAGCCATTCCCATTTTTATCATTTCTTAAAACATAATTGAATTATTTTAAACATGAATCCTAATGTTTAAATACCTCCCCCCCCCCCCCCCCACCTTGATTTGTATCACTTCTAAGAACATAATTGAAGTTTTTAAACATGAATCCTAGTTTGTAAATACCCCCCACCTTGTTTTTTATCATTTCTTAAAACATAATGGATCGAATGATCGGGGGTATATTGTTTTTGGCCTGTCTGTCTGTCTGTCTGCCTGTCTGTCTGTCATTGTAAGTGTCTGTCATTGTATGTGTCACAAACTTGAACCTTGGTCATGACTTTTGCAATATTGAATATAGCAACTTGATATTTGGCATGAGTATCTCATGGAGCTGCACATTTTGAGTGGTGAAAGGTCAAGGTCATCCTTTAAGGTCAAATATATGGCTTCAAAGCTGCGCCTTAGGGGGCATTGTGTTTCTGACAAACACATCTCTTGTTTAAAGATGAATACTAGTTTGTAAATACCCCCCACTTTGATTTTTAGCTCATCTATTTAAAAAAATAAATATTATGAGCTATTGTCGTTGTTGTCCAGTTAAGTTTTGCGTTTAGGTACACTTTTCTCATAAAGTATCAATGCTATTGCATTCAACCTTGGTACACATACTTACTATCATGAGGGGACTGGGCAGGCAAAGATAGATAACTCTGGCTTGCATTTTGACAGAATTATGTGCCCTTTTTATACTGAGAAAATTGAAAATTTTGGTTAAGTTTTGTGTTTAGGTCCATTTTATTCCTTAAGTATCAAAGCTATTGCTTTCATACTTGCAACACTTACTAACTATCATAAGGGGACTGTGCAGGAAAAGTAATGTAACTCTGACTGGCATTTTGACAGAATTATGTGCCCTTTTTATACTTAGAAAATTGAAAATTTGGTGAAGTTTTGTGTTTAGGTTCACTTTTTTCCTAAAGTATCAAAGCTATTGCTTTCATACTTGCAACACTTACTAACTAATGTAAGGGGACTGTGCAGGCAAAGTTATGTAACTCTGACTGGCATTTTTACAGAATTATGGGCCCTTTATACTTGAAAATTTGGTATCATAGATATTGCTTTCATACTTGGAACACTCGCAAACTATCATAAGGGGACAGAAAAGGAAAAGTTGCATAACTCTGGTTGTCATTTTTACGGAATTATGGCCCTTTTTTGACTTAGTAACTCTGAATATATGGTTACATTTTGTGCTTAGATCCACATTACTTCTAAAGTATCAAGGCTATTGCGTTTAAACTTTAAATACTTTCATGCTATCATGAGGGTTCTGTACCTTGACTCTCAAGGTCAAATTATTATATTTTGCTAAAATTGCAATAACTTCTTTATTTATGATTAGATTTGATTGATACTTTGACAAAACAACTCTTACCTGACATACCACAATTGACTCCATCCAAACCATCCCTCACTCCCCCCCACTTAATCCCCCCCCCTCCCCCCGAATCCTCCCCCAATTATTTTTTTATTATTATTAAAGATCATCTAATAAATGACCACCACACCCTCACACTATACCCCCCACCCCCAAAAAATATTTTTTATGCCCCCGGTAGGGTGGCATATAGCAGTTGAACTGTCCGTCCGAAAAAAACTTTAACATTGGCCATAACTTTTTCACTTTTTAAGATAGCAACCTGATATTTGGCATGCATGTGTATTTCATGGAGCTGCACATTTTGAGTGGTGAAAGGTCAAGGTCATCCTTCAAGGTCAAATGTCAAATTTATGGTGTCTGTTCCATCCGAAAACTTTAACATTGGCCATAACTTTTTCAATATTGAAGATAGTAACTTGATATTTGGCATGCATGTATATCTCATGGAGCTGAACATTTTTGGTGGTGAAAGGTTAAGGTGAAGGTCATCCTTCAAGGTCAAATGTCAAATATATGGCGTCTGTCCGTCTGAAAACTTTAACATCGGCAATAACTTTTTTAATATTGAAGATAGCAACTTGCTATTTGGCATGCATGTGTATCTGATGAAGCTGCACATTTTGAGTGGTGGAAGTTCAAGGTCAAGGTCATCCTTCAAGGTCATCCTTCAAGGTCATCCTTCAAGGTCAATTTTTTTTTAAATTTAAAGCGGCGTTCTCATGAAGCTGCACATTCTGAGTGGTGGAAGTTCAAGGTCATCCTTCAAGGTCAAGGTCATCCTTTAAGGTCAAAGGTAAAAAACAAATAAAAAATTTCAAAGCGGCGTTATCATGAAGCTGCACATTTTGAGTGGTGGAAGTTCAAGGTCAAGGTCATTCTTCAAGGTCCAGGTCATCCTTCAAGGTCAAAGGTAAAAAAAAATAATCAAAGCGGCGTTATCATGAAGCTGCACATATTGAGTGGTGTAGGTTTAAGGTCAAGGTCATTCTCCAAGGTCAAGGTCATCCTTCAAGGTCAAAGGTCAAACAAAGTTAAAAAAAATCAAAGTGGCGTTATCATGAAGCTGCACATTTTGAGTGGTGGAAGTTCAAGGTCAAGGTCATCCTTCAAGGTCAAAAAATAAAATTAAAAAAAAATTCAAAGCAGTGTTCTCATTAAGCTGCTCATTGTTAGTGGTGGAAGTTCAAGGTTAAGGTCATCCTTCAAGGTCAGGTCATCCTTCATGGTCAAAGGTAAAGAAATAAAATAAACAATTTCAAAGCAGCGTTCTCATGAAGCTGCACATTTTGAGTGGTGGAAGTTCAAGGTCAAAGTCAATCTTCAAGGTCAAGGTCATCCTTCAAGGTCAAAGGTAAAAAAATAAAATAATTTCAAAGCAGCGTTATCATGAAGCTGCACATTTTGAGTGGTGGAAGTTCAAGGTCAAGGTCATCCTTCAAGGTAAAGGTCATCCTTCAAGGTCAAAGGTCAAGCAAATATTTCAATGCGGCCTCCTCATAAAGCTGCACATTTTGAGTGGTGGAAGTTCAAGGTCAAGGTCATCCTTCAAAGTCAAAGGTAAAAAATAATAAAAAAATAAATAAATTTCAAAGCGGCGCAATAGGGGGCATTGTGTTTCTGACAAACACATCTCTTGTTTTTTCAAACATTGTTAAAAAACACAAATATTTATTTGTATTATTGTATTTTTGAAATACCGTCCAACCAATCCCACCCAAGAATCGCCCCCCCCCCCCCAAAAAAAAATATATAAAAAAATTGCATTTTTTTGCATTTTTGGAAGATAATGTAAGAAATGACCACACCCACACACTATACACCCCTCTCCACTCCACCCCTCCCTCCTTTGTGATTGAAATTGAGATAGGTCCCTACACCTTTAAAAAGAAAAATAGATAAGTGGTCTGCACCCGCAACGCGGTGCTCTTGTAATCATTTCCTAGAACATAATTTAAGTTTTTTAAACATGAATCCTAGTTTGTCAATACCCCCCCAACAAGATTTTTAGCATTTCTTAGATTCTTAGAACATAATTGAATTTTTTAAAACATGAATCCTAGTTTGTAACAAACCCCACCTTGATTCAAGGAAGACAGATGTCAGTGACTTGGTACTGTTAAATTGGTTAAACACTGAATCTGGAACAGTTTGACAATTGGGAAACAATCGGCTGATAATCTTATACAGCCTGAATGTATACATATGGTTGCTTCATCGTCCTCTACATTTATAACAGAGTTCCTAAGAAAGATGACCAGGCATTTGGCAGCATTATGCAGGGCTCGATGTGTATTGACACGATGGGCCACTTTGCAGATGGAATCTTAGGAGTGTTTCCATGTCATCATACAGGTGGAAATCAGGTAGGAACTTTAAATTAATACATTGCTGGAGCAGTTTTGTTGTTATCATTCTGTGTGGACTTTGATGTATATTCTAGTAATTCTTAAACACTTCTTGGGATTGTTGGTATTTTGAGTTTGATCAGTTTTAGGGATTCTTTTTAAATGTGTATGCATTTTATGGTAAAAATGTTGATGTGGATGAGAATAAAACATTGTATTGAAAAAAGGTCTCGACTACAGTCATTAAAAAGAGCATCTTTCAAATTGAAAGTGAATGTAGATGTTAAATGGTTACTTAAAATACTTAACATTGAATTAAAGCAATTTCCTTTGTAGGAGTTTTCCATGACTGCTACTGGAACAATACGTCACCTTGACCTTTGCTTGACCTTGGGCAGTCAGGACCCAGGGGCAGTTCTCAAGCTGTTTCAATGTACTCCAGATAACACATTACAGGTAGGAGACTTACTTGTTTATAGCCCCATTCCCAAGATTTATTTTAAAATAACTTAGCAGTAATTGTGTCCTTTTGGCATTTCATCGACCAACGTACCAGCAATAAAAACACCCATTTAAATCAGTTTAATAATAATACTTCAGCTAATGTGGATGATCTGAGCCTTGTTCTGGGAAAACTGGACTAAATGCATGTGCGTAAAGTGTCGCCCCAAGATTAGCCTGTGCAGTCCACACAATCTGGGATGACATATTACGCACATTCATTAAGCCCAGTCTTCCCAGAATAAGGCCAACATGTACATAAAAATTGAAGTTCCGTTCCCACTTGGCACTTTTAAACATAAACCAGGCACGGATTTACTGGGGGGGGGGGCATGTGCCCCCTCCCCCCCCCCCCAGCCTTTAAAGCCTTTTTTTCTTTTTTTTTTTTTTGTGAAACAAAGTTTGCCAGATGTTCCGATTTACCTGATTTCCAACAGAAGATGTGCCCCTTCCAACCTTACTGCCTACTATCCACAGGGGGTCACCTGTTGTACGTTAAGACTCGATTATCACCGTCGCAAGAATCTCTTTAGTGCGTTATGCTCTCTTTTCGACAGATATTTTAAGTGTCTGTGTAACATTAAGCGTCTGTCATGTACACTAAATAAGCGTCTGGATGATCTTGAACCTTGTTTTGATGTCAAGTATACCAATTAACACTGTATTGTCAGATGTAATAAAGATGGGAACATTAGATATGTAGACTTTTCTTGCGGTATATAATACAGCGTATCACGGCATTGTCTCCATAAAAATGAAGCGAAAGGCAACAATTCACTGAATCGATTTTTTGGTCTATTCAACAAACCAAAAAAAAAAGAGTCTGATTCTGAGCCAAAGTTGTAGAGTCTAAGGTAAGGATTTATTTTTTTAAATGTATTATAATGCGTTTATTGCGCTAAGTTTATTCAGTATGTTTTAATTGTTAAACTCTAAAGTATTTAAATATCGGAACAAAAACATTGAGCGTAAATTTATTAAAAAATTTGTAAATTTATTAACAAATTTCTTTTTACTATATACTCTCTTTTTTTATAAGCTCACCTGAGCACAACGTGCTCATGGTGAGCTTTTGTGATTGCTTTTTGTCCGTCTTGCGTTGTCCGTCGTCAACATTTTGCCTTGTGAACAATCTAGAGGCCACATTTATTGTCTTATCTTCATTGATACCTCGACTGAGTTCGAAACTGGGTCATGCTGGGTAAAAAACTATGCCACTAGGTCAAAAAAAAGAAAAACCTTGTGAACACTGTAGAAGACATTTGATGACCAATCTTCATGTAACTTTGTCAAAATGTTTGTCTAAATGATATGTTGGTTGAGTTCAAAAATGGTTCCAGTCCGTTGAAAAACATGGCCGCCAGGGGGCGGGGCATTATTCCTTATATGGCTATAGAGAAACCTTGTTAACACTACTAGTCACAATTTTTGCCCAATCATCATGAAACTTGGTCAAAACATTGGTTTCATTGATATCTCGGACGAGTTCGAAAATGGTCCAGATCGGTGAAAAAACATGGCCGCCAGGGGGCGGGGCAGTTTTGCTAATATGGCTATAGTAAAACCTTGTGAACACTCTAGAGGCTACATTTCTTGTCCAATCTTCATGAAATTTGGTCAGAAGATTGGTCTCAATGATATCTTGGATGAGTTCGAAAATGGTTACGTTTGCATAAAAAACATGGCTGCCAAGGGGCGGGGCATTTTTCCTTATATGGCCATAGTAAAATCTTGTTAACACTCTAGAGGCCACATTTATTGTCCAATCTTCATAAAACTTGGTCAGAAGATTCACCCCAATAAGGACGAGTTCAAAAATGATGCTGGTTGGTTGAAAAACATGGCTGCCAGGGGGCGGGGCAATTTTCCTTATATGTCTATAGTAAAACCTTGTTAACACTCTAGAGGCCACATTTATTTTCCGATCTTCATGAAACTTCGTCAGAAGATTTGTCCTAATGATATCTTGGATGAGTTCGAAAATGGTTTTGGTTGCTTAAAAAACATGGCCACCAGGGGGCAGGGCATTTTTTCCTAATATGGCTATATATCATGCTTTAGTAAAACCTTGTTAACACTCTAGAGGTCACATTTATTGTCCGATCATCATGAAACTTGGTCAGATGATTTGTCCCAATGATATCTGGGATGAGTTTGAAAATGGTTCCAGTTGGTGGAAAAACATGGCCGCCAAGGGGGCGTGGCATTTTTCATTATATAGCTATAGTTAAACCTTGTTAACACTCTAAAAGCCATATTTATTGTACGATCATCATGAAACTTTGTCAGAAGATTTGTCCCAATGATATTTTGGACAAGTTCGAAAGTGGTTCCAGTTGCTTGAAAAACATGGCCACCAGTCGGCTGGGCATTTTTCCGTATATGGACTTATGAATCTTCATGAAACTTTGTCAGTATATTTGTTTAAATAATATCTTTGATTTGTATGAAAATGGTTTTGGTCTGTTGAAAAACGTGGCTGCCAGGGTGTTCACTTGTCATGAAAGTTGGTAAGAATGTATTGTTCTAATGACATCTTGGGCTGCACAGAACAGGTCAGTTCCTTTGAATCTCAGGTGAGCGACTTTGGGCCTTTCAGGCCCTCTTGTTTTCAGATCTCGTCATGAAGATGGCTGTTAGAGTCCACCTACCAGCTCAGTGTGGTTAAATTTAGCTGCCAGCCCCCTACCATTTGGAGCCACAGTGTATTTGTTACTTGTTGTACTGTTGAATGTCAAATACAATTTTAAATAAAAATTAAACATCTTTAACAGACAGCGTTTTATATTTACTTATTTTTGTTGAAATGAGCTATATTTAGTGTTTTATGGAACAAATTGTGTGCCCCCCCCCCAGTTATGTCCTCTCTGGATCCGGCCCTGTAAACACAATCATTAGTATTTCTCACACATGAAATAGTTTTCAGTGAAAAAAATGTGTTTCAGCTCAGTTGTTTTAACTACCAGTCTTATTTTAACCTAGTTGTTTGACCTTCATATTTCACCTTATCTGTTTTATTTTCTTATTTCACCTCTGCTATTTGAATACCATATTTCAGCTCAATTATTTGACCTGCATATTTCGGCTCGTTCTCTGACCTTTATCAATTATGTCTTTAATATAATCTGCACCTTTAAATAATAAGCTTTATAAATTAAATCAAAATTTGTGAGAAAAAAAGCTTTCCTTTTCAAAAGGCCTGTTTTCAGCAAAGATTCTCCAATACATACGTCTCAACAGATTTAAAACTGTACTATGGCTATCTCTGTATATATGTACATATTCTGGTTCAATTCATTCTCTCATAATTCTGTACAATCTCAATTCTCATATCAAAAGCAAAATCTGGCCAATATTGGCAAAACATTTATTAAGGATTTTCATTAACACAAACTATCATCATTTACTGTAAGTAGATATATAAAATGAATTGTGGACACATGCAAATCATGTTACCGGTATGTGATGTACATGCATAGAGATTTGGGAGGATTTATCTATAATAACCAATAAGGAAGTTATTTATATTAAGATTTAATGCATTTTGTACTATTTGCCTTTTTAGTTTGAGAGTTTGCAAGGTCAATTTTTAAAATCTCATTTTACGAGATGCCCATTTAATTTAGTACTGTGATGTACTTATTGCAGCTCAGTTCTTTTACCTATGTATTTCAGCTTTGGGAAAAAATGGAGAGTGGGACAATGCTACGCAGTAAGTACCATAGTATGTGTGTGGACAGTGCCGAGGTGCAAGGTAAGGGGTTGGTTGCCAATCCTTGTGATCATCAGTCGCCCAGTCAGAAGTGGACGTTCAGCATGTCAACTTGACGTTGACCTACATAGCTTATCGTAGGAGAAAAAACAAGGGCATTTAGGTATTGGGTTATCTGGTTGTGTGTTCACCAAACTGATTTTTTCAGATTTTTTGTTTGCCTATTAAGGATCAAACGAATTTAAATCTATTTTGTTTTTCTTTGTTGGGTTAATAAGACTTGCTTGATCACCTTTAAAAATGCCATGACATCTTGCAAATACAAAACAATACAACAGCATCACTGTTCAAACCGTAATGTTAATAAAAGCTTACAGATTTGCATTATTCCTTAAAACTTAGGAATGTTATTTAACCAAAGGTGCATCATTTGGACTTTGCTTATGTATAGTACAGATTTAACCCATTTATGCCTAGCATCTAGGAAAAAGGCCTTGGCAAACAGCGTAGACCCAGATCAGATGCCGCATGATGCGGCGTATCAGGGCCTGCGCTGTTTGCTTAAAGGAATTTCTGTAAGAAATATTCTAAATATAGAAATAAAAATACTAGACATCCCTAATTTTGGAAATAAATTGATCCAATTTAGAAAGATGGGAGAGTCCACTAGGCATAAATGGGTTAAATATCTACCAGTATTCTGTTTTTACTGATCATCACTTACTTTTATCCAGAAGTTCTTCAGGAACATTCTTGTATTATTTTGTGAAAAGTTGAAACAATATTTTACGAAATTACATGTTGTTCACCAATTTTTCCCAGTATTTTGGGAATGGTGCAAGGTTAACATTGGAATAGAATAATTTGGATTCAGAATCTTATCTCTTTTATTGAGAGTCTACCAGAATGGATTTAACATTTGATGGAAATTATGTTCCATTTGTTCTCTATCTTGTTCTTTATTGTTTTGAGGATGTTTCTTAAAATGTACAGATAGATGTATTAAAGCACAATTCTGAGGATCATTTAGATAAATTGGTTCTGTTGGAACGTTTATCGGTGGTAATTAATACTTCAACATTGGTACAATTCAATTGTTAACAGTAAAGGGGAGAGATGTCTTATAATTATTGTAAATTCAAACAACCTGAAAAATTGTCTGATTCATATAAATTATGTTTCGCAGTAAAAAAGCTGCTTTTGAATTTATTTATTTTAATTTGGTTGTGTGTGAATTAGGAGACATTCCATAGAATGTTTCAAAATAAATAGTAATTGTGCAAATGTATTGGTTTAAAAAACATATACATGTGTTCAAACTCTAAGCATTTACCGTCTAAAACATTAACTTACGGTTTTAACGTTTATGTACATACATATGTGTAATATATTTGTGAAGCAATAATGAAGCTATGACATTGTAGTTTAGATGCTAGATTTTATACTTTTAGGACCTTGTCTCAAATTGTGTCATATTTAAGCATTTTAAACTTTTATTCATGTTTTAGTTTTGATTCATGTTATTTTAAGTCAGCATTTGCATCCAGTCAATTTTGAAGGGGTGTTTCATAGAGCAATCAGGGTGGGTGGGGGAGTGGCTTAAAGTCTCCTCTGTCATTTTCGTTAACAAGTACGTATTTCACATTTGCTTTGCCTTAAATTTATTGCATGTTCAGTTGCTGATTAATGCTCAACACAGAATTTAGAGATGTAAGGTGTTAGAAGACAGATGCCAACATTTAAGGATGTTGGTGCTGTAAGCTATTTTTCCCCTGGAAGATGCATGTTAACTCTTTCAGTGCATGAACCGAATTATGAAGGCCTTTGCAAACAGTTTGGATCCAGGTGAGACACCACAGAACGTGGCATCTCATCAGGATCCAAACTGTTTGCTTTTCTGATAGTATTCTTTGAATTTTTTTTAGAAAAAATGCTAATTTTAGAAATTCAGCAGACGACATTTTAGCAGACGACAGATTTCCCAGCATGCAAAGGGTTAAACAACTGATGTTGTAAATTGTTACTCAGCTTCAAACTGCTCAAGATTCTTAGAGCGTTCTTTGAATACTTTTATATAAAACATTCTATTTTGATATACATGACAAGAAATGTCCATTAAAATGGGGTAAATCATATTTGAAATGTTGTTTTTGTTTTTGTAGAAATATTTACTTATCATATAAATGCAGCCTTGTTAATATTGATTGAAGCATATGAGTTGTAAATATTATTTTTGCTCATGTCTTACAATAATAGCAGATATATAATTTCAGATCTCATATTATCCATAAATGAACCAATATATTATTGTTTTCTTTGTAAGAAGTATTATTTTGCTTGTTTGAATAGAATACATACGCTTTATTGAATCTACGACAATATTTTGTAAATTGTCTTTTTTCCAAAGTGAACATGTGTCTCCAAAATTATAACAGGAAACACTGTGATTCGAAACAGTTTGAGTTGCTGTAAATATGGGTGCTTATGTTTAATTTTTAGCATTTTTATTTTGAATGCCTAAATTAATTTCATGCATATGCTGCTACTGTTATTTTGCTTCGTTTCTGGACAATCATTTATCATAATTTGAGTCGTGTTCTGAGAAAACTGGGCATAATGCATGTGCGTAAAGTGTCGTCCCAGATTAGCCTGTGCAGTCCACACAGCCTAATCAGGGACGACACTTTCCGCTTTTATGACATTTTTCGTTTAAATGAAGTCCCTTATTAGCAAAAATCCAATTTAGGCAGAAAGTGTCGTCCCTAATCTGGGACAGCACTTTGTGCACATGCATTATGCCAAGTTTTATCAGAACTCGACTCATTTTGTTTGAATAGTGGTTAACTGCTGCACCTTTTTAGCTAACCTGAGCACAACGTGCTCATGGTGAGCTTTTGTGATCACCTTTTGTCCGTCGTCCGTCGTGCGTTGTGCGACGTCAACATTTGCATTTTTCACTCTCTAGAGGCCACATTTATTGTCCAATCTTCATGAAATTTGGTCAGAAGATTGGTTTGAATGATATCTTGGATGAGGTCGAAAATGGTTACGTTTGCTTGAAAAACAAGGCTGCCAAGGGGCGGGGCATTTTTTCTTAAATGGCTATATATGGCTATAGCAAAATTTGTTAACACTTTGGAGGCCACATTTATTGTCCGATCCTCATGAAACTTGGTCAGAAGATTCATCCCAATGATATCTTGGACGAGTTTGAAAATGATGTCCGTTTGTAGAAAAACATTATTCCTTATATTGCTATAGTAAAACCTTGTTAACACTCTAGAGGCCACATTTATTTTCCGATCTTCATGAAACTTGCTCAGATGATTTGTCCCAATGATATCTTGGATGAGTTCAAAAATGGTAACCTTGGCTTGAAAAATGTGGCTGCCAAGGGGCGGGGCATTTTTCCTAATATGGCTATATATGGCTATAGTAAAATCTTGTTAACTTTCTAGTTTGCTCAATCTTCATGAACTTTGGTCAGAACATTGGTTTCCTGTGTAGTAAAGTTTGGTTTTATTATGTCAATATTATGTGACATTAACTGTGTTGTGTAATTTTTCATAACACAGAATTTTCATAGTTAACATAACTGTTTTAGTCATTACCACTTATGATAAGCCTTTCAACTAATAGATAACTGAAAGAAAGACAACATGTACATGATTTAACAGTATTTATGCAGTATTTATCTCCCTTGTTTAACCTGGTTCAGTAATCTATTTTTAGTTCTGCTCTGGAATTTGGGAAGATATTGATCATTGATAAATGCACTTTTCTGAGGGAAAATTGACTACTCTGCCATTGATCTCTTCTGACCTGTATAAAATAAGCTGTTTTGGCTGATTTAAACACCTCTTGATGCTTTCTTGAAAAGTTAACAGCTCTTGAAAAAGGTTGGAATTTTGAAATAATTAAACTCTAAATTATTTTTAACACCAGCAGCAAGACATTTTGGCATTATTATCTAAATTATTCTTATTATTTAAATTATTTTTATTTGGCATTTTCTAAATTAGAAAGACTCTATTCTATTTGAATAACTGTAGTAAATTTTTCTTATTTTTACATTTGATTCACTGAAGTTTCCTAATCTCCATAAATATTGTTCTTTAGATAAAATAAGACCTATTTTGTAAACTAGATTTTTGAAGCACTTTCTAGACTTACAGTAACTTATATTTATATCACTTTTTTTTTACAGATTTTGAACTTCTTTTTACATTCATTAAGGTATTTGCTGTATGTTGTTCATTTTTGTAATGATACTTAGATTCTTTAGACTTGGCTTGTACCTGTTCTTAATTTTCTGTCATTGTTCTTCATTTTCCGAGTTCTTGGAATGAAAATTAGTTATTTTTGTTAAAGCTGCCTTGGTTTTGTCTTATAAATAAATTCTTTGAGTGTATTTAGGCGTCCCTGACTGAACGCCTTTAGTAAATTGAATTACAACCAGTCAGTATATTCATCCTGACCGGAAATAAGAGTTTGTCAAATAAATATTTCCGCATTACATAAGTGCTTACAAAGTTACATAACTTGTAACCGTCCTGTGACCGGTTCATTTGCGTTAGCAAAGGAGACCGCACTACCACACCTGGATAGGACAGTTGAGTTAGATAATGGTTTGGATCGGTAAAAAAACATGGCTGCCAGGGGGGGGGGTCTTTTTCCTTATATTTATATAGTAAAAAAGCTTGTGAACACTCTAGAAGTCACATGTTTTGCCTAATCATCATAAAATTTTGTCAAAACATTAGTTATGTGGTTGTCTCGGACGAGTTTTAAAATGGTCATGATCAGTGAAAAAACATGGCCGCCAGGGAGTGGGGCAGTTTTCTTTATATGTATATAGTGACAACATGTGAACAGTCTAGAAGACACATTTTTTTCCCAATCTTCATGAAATTTGGACATATCTTGGAAGAGTTAAAATAAGGTTCAGGTCTGTTAAAAAAACATGGCCGCCAAGGGGCCATTTGTTGTTCATTCTTCATGGTTAGAACATTTGTTCCATTGCTATCTTGAGCTGCAAAGAACAGGTCATTTCTTTTTATCTCAGGTGAGCAACTTTGGGCCTTTCAGGCCCTCTTGTTTTAACAACTGCTGTTATTGTGGAATTATTTTTTTAATGAAAGTTTTTAATTGTTTTGCATTTATTAAGTATAGCACTATGTATATTTTTGTATACAGAATTTATTATTAATTTATGTCATTTTGTTACCAAACTTTTTTGACTGGTTGAAAAAGAAAAGTGTTTGTTTGGCTTTTATGCATTTTGATGGACCTTGTTATTACTTTTTTCAATTCAACTTTTGTTATCGTATATTTATTTGATCTTTGAACTTCTACCGTGTCAAATCCATTTTGTTTGCTCAATGCGTGTTGTATAGGTTGTAATCTGTACCTGCAGTATTACCGGTATTATGTTGTATGTTGATATGGCAACGAAAGTCTTGATTCGTCCTCCATAATCCTTTTTTACCAAGTCTTAGATTAAAGTTTAGACTTAGGTACATTATTAAAGTATAGACTTATACTGGAGAATAAAGAATAGACTTTGGCTTAAAGAGTAATTTGATGCATTCCCAAGTATAATATCATTTTGAAATATGCTTTATATGGATTATTAAAATTGTTTTTCATAGAGAGTGGTTTAATCAGAATTGGTCAGTACCAAATATAATCCAATGAAGTTCATTTTTCTAACAGAATAGTTTCAGGGATATCTTCTATACTTCCAAAGAAGTAATTCTAACAATGCTCATGTGAAAATTGACCAGTATGCTATACCTCTACATAAAGCACACAGTCCCAAAGTTGCAAAAGACAATCGGGGTGCTTCTGTCGACGTCCATTATATAAAACTTTTTTTTACTCTTTGACTCATTTATGCATAGCATCTAGAAAAAAGGCCTTGGCAAACAGCGTAGACCCAGATGAGACGCCGCATCATGCCACATCTCATCTGGGTCTGCGCTGTTTGCTTAAAAAATTTCTGTAAGAAATATTCTAAATATAGAAATAAATATACTAGACATTCTTAATTTTGGAAATAAATTGATCCAATTTAGAAGGATGGGAGAGTCCACTAGGCATAAATGGGTTAATATAACTTATTCTCATGCGGGTAATAGCTACTTACATTATACTTTGTTAAGCTGGTACCAAAAATCGAAACAACTTAGAGTGCTCAGTGTTATTCAATACTTGTACTTAATTGCAGAGTTTGCTTTATTTTGTGTGTTGATAATGAAACAGTACTGTTGTATGTGATATAGATATGTTTAGCAGATACCCCAGATTGGCACTTAAATTATCACTGTCCGTTACATTGTTCTGTCACTGGTCTTGTTTGAAATCTCATATTTCAGTCTCCATGGCATATATTTGTAATGTTTATAGATTTTTTGTCTAGTCATTCATGTTATCCACATATTTTTATCAGTATTGTTACACTTGTGGTTTATTGGGTATTTGTGTCTTGTTCTGAGAAAACTGGGCTTAATTCATGTGCGTTAGGTGTCGTCCCAGATTAGCCTGTGCAGTCCACACATGCTAATCAGGGAAGACACTTTTCGCTTTTATGGTATTTTTAGTTTCAAGGAAGTCCCTCCTTACCGAAAATCAAGTTTAGGCAGAAAGTGTTGTCCCTGATTAGCCTGTGCGGACTGCACAGGCTAATCTGGGACGATACTTTACGCACATGTATTATGCCCAGTTTTATCAGAACAAGACACATTTTAATGGATTGATTCTTGTTCTGGGAAGACTATGTAATACAGAAGCGTTAGGTGTCGTTACAGATTAGCCTGTGCAGTCGGCACTGCCTAATCAGGAAAGTCACTTTCCGCATTAACTTATTTTCCTTAAGGAGAAGCTGCCTTTAAATGAAAAATTCTATAAAAGTGGAAGTTTGTCCCAGAATAACCTGTGGGGACTGCACATGTGCACATGCATTAAGCCCAGTTTTCACAGCAACAGGCTCTATTGAATGAAAATTACTGAAAATGTACATTTGAAATGAAATTCGTTTTATTAATTTCAAATTTTATTATTTTACTATTTAAATTTAAGCTTTAACAGAACAGCGTGCATTTTAAGAAAAGATTTAAACAAATATCGCTGCTATAATGTGTAAAGCAGAGTTGTGTTAGTGCTCATGTTTTTCTTTCTTTTTTTTACAATAAAATGTTCATTGATTTTCAGATATATATCTTTCATGTTGGATGTAATATATTCCATTAATTTGCAATATTTTTATATAATGTTTGCCTTATTGCTAGGTTATGTTTGTTAAATATACTATCAATGAAAGACGGTAAAGGGTAAATCTGTGTTGCTTTTACTTTCACTCTACATTACTGGACATTTCCTCCTTCCAAAGGTGTTTAGATCTTCACACACACTATTGCAAAAATCCAAATGAATGTGCCATTTCAAAATTAACCTCTCAGATGTATTCTATTAAGTGCTGCAGTCCTTTAGAAAATCAAATTAAATTTTAGACCTTGTTTACTTGATTAAAGTTTTAAAGGCTTCATTTCTAACACTTAAATACTGATGAGCAGCAAACAGCATACAACCTGAACAGACTGCGAGGTACTCACATGCTGATCTGGTTTTATGCCTTTTTCAGTTGCTGAGCAGGAAATGGTTAATGTAAGCAATACAAGTTTGCGCTCTGTCTGTAAATATTCTAGTCTTTACAGTCAGGTAAGTCAAATGTGTTAGCAATTTGTACTGCTTTGACTTTTGTTAAAAGTGTAATCAATCAGAAACTATGTGCCTAAAGTGTATAAGGTGTTCTTTGAGAAGTCCCATACAGTTAATGGCTTTTCATTTGAGTTGTTATATGAATCAGTTTCCAAAGACGGATGATACATTATACAAATCTGAGGCTAAAACTTCTTATGAAACCCTTTTTCTGTCTTTATCAGCAAGTACAAAAGACATCTAAAAACAACTTGGTGGAAAGTAAAATCTTTCAAAAATTGGATTTATAGTGTAAACACTGTGTCAGTAATAAATCTTTTTGCTAAATTTATCAAAGAAAAGCGTTATTATCTACTCTTTATTTTAGCTATTTTTTATGACCAATAATAAACTAACAAAGATTTCACATGGAGTGCGGAGTGTAAGAATATACTGCATACATTATTTGTTGAATCAATGAATTTTTTTGGAAAAATTGTCATTTTCTGCCAAAATTTTGAAGTCCCTTAAACATGTGATATGACTATATGTAACATCAAACTGGTATAACAGGCTTGAAATGGTGGTATAGGAATATTATGCCACTGATTACACATAGCTTAAATTTGCTGTTGGGCAAAAAACAACAATTGGACCGATGGAAACAAGAGACTACGAGTTAAATAAAGAAAAGGCAATGAAAAAGAATCTCTATGCGACCACAAGGGACCACGCGATTGTCAAGGTGACTGGTGGTGGGCTGAAAATCGAATTTAGTACTGGTATGTATGAACTTTTCAAAAGCTGTGCTAATGAGTTTTACCAGTCTGAAACTTTGAAATTAAATGTCAAAAAACACCAGTGTATGATAATATTGGTAGTTTAGTGGAAACTAAATACAAGCTATCATCCGGAAGAAATGGTGTGTATACAATTAACTTGTATCACACAAAATGTTCGTGTCTGGTTAATGGGAAAATGGTGAATCAGTTTGCGGAAAGTGACTTAAAAGAAATCATACAACTCACTTCAAATAAATTAATATCAGAAAACTTGACCGTCGATGAAGTGAATGCAAAATTTCAGGAAATTCTTCAGGAATGCATGCTAGTGTTAACAAATAAACAAACTGAAGAAAAAGATGTATGTTGTTTGAGACCGGAAATAAATGATTTCATTTTCATGGTAAATACCAAGCAACCTGAAAATTTTGAATCGGTGTTAAAAGTTCAACACGTGATAATTGACGCAAGAACTCAAACAAAGAGCACCGGGATTGAATTTGATTTTGAAACACTTTTGTTTGATTCAAACAATTCAAAAGTCTGTAAGTGATATGCGCAAAGATGTATGTGAGCACATCTTAAACACCAATCGCGGATTCAATGAGATGAAAGACATTATCCATAGTGTAAAAGTAAATAGTACAACGAATTCCCGAGGTACGGACGACAAATGCGATTGTTTACAGGAAAACGTTCAAGACCTGAAGCAAACACTCGACCAATTAAATATATCTGTACAGAAAAAATTTCAATCGCTAGGAGATATACTTAAGGCAAACTCCCTACCAAGTGTTCTTTCCAAAGGTTATATGAATGGCTCTGTAGAAGCAAGAAGTAAACGGATGTCCGATGATCTCGTTGAAAATGACACATTACTAGAAACCGAACAAGTGACACTTGAGCCTAGCCCACAAGCGATCTCCGATATACAAGAAAGTACTGTGCATTTTGAAGAAGAAACCAATAAAGGCGAGCATAGATCGAACTTTACACCACAAACGTCGAAGACGTTACTGATTGGAGATTCAATTTTGAGAGGCATAAATAAGCGAGGATTATGCGAAACTGTGGACATATGCACTTTGCCAGGGAAGACAATGCTGGATATCTGTGAAAAGCTGCGAAAAATGAATGTCTCTGACTTATCAAAAATAAAAATATTTGCTGGTGGGAATGATGTCTCGAATGGCCAGCCAATTTCAATAATCAAAGATGTAATCTTGCAGACTTCGCAATGCATTCAAGATCAAACAAATTGTGAAATATTTATTTGTAAAATAAATCCTCGACGTGATGTTGATGTACGCGATTTCAACTCAATGCTAGAAGATGTATCAAGCGAACTTCCGGTAAAGCTGATCGATTGTTATAATTGTTTTGTGTACGGAAACGGACAATTGGCGAATCGACTATTCAGACCTGATGGAATTCACCCAAGAAATCATGGATCAAGTTCACTTGTGGCAGCAATCTATGAAGTAGTGCATATAACTAAGAAAAGAATGCAGCAGCAACAACAACAACATCGTCAACTTGATCAAAATCAGCGGAGGCGTACTTCTAACGGTGACTTCAAAAACGGGCATCGTGAATACCGGAGCGCTAAACCGAACTTCCAATACGGGCTTCATGGCTTTAGGAACGGGCATCGTGACTTCCGGAACGGTTATCATGACTTCCGGAAAGGGCATCATGACTTCCGTAATGGGCACCATAACTTCTTCAGGCAGCATGATCTAAGGAACGCACACCTGGAAACTCGGAGTGAATATCAGGATTGTCATAATGAAAATCGTAACTTCCGGTACGTTCGTCGACACGTCAATCATGAAAACAGTCGACACTGCACGAACTGTGGACGTCAAAATCATGTTACACGTGACTGCAGACTACCCAAAAGACAATAGGTTATTGATGACAGACGTACTACATCGTTATATTGCACAAATAAATTTGACATTCTTTCGTCGGTATGTAACCAATGTGACTCGCACAAATGTAAGTGTAGTTTAATTATTGCTAATGATGGTACAAATCAACATAAACCACATTGCTTGAGATTGAATAATGTTAAATGTAGCACAATAAATAATTTAGACACTGATATATCATCCCTGGATAGTGACGTTCTTATGGAATCTCACATACAATCTACTTTAAAATGTAACATAAATAATGATCATTATATTCCATTTACATATAAAGGTCTGCATATTATGCATTTGAATATCCAACATTTATTGCCTAAATTGGATGAAATTCGTGTTTACTTACACGAAAATAGTTCTTTAGATAGAGCAGGCTTTTGTGAAACATTTTTAAATGATAAAACGGAGATTAATACAATATCCATTTCCGGTTACAGCATTGTAAGACGTGATAGGGCTATTTCTGCTGGAGGCGGTATAATAGTTTATATAAAAGATAGCATCTCTTTTGTACGTAGACATTATTTAGAAAGTGACGATATTGAATCTATTTGGCTACAAATCAACATTGTAAAGTACAAACCATATCTAATTAACTTTGTTTATCGCCCACCAAATAGCCCTCAATCTTGGACGACACTTTACGCACATGTATTATGCCCAGTTTTATCAGAACAAGACACATTTTAATGGATTGATTCTTGTTCTGGGAAGACTATGTAATACAGAAGCGTTAGGTGTCGTTACAGATTAGCCTGTGCAGTCGGCACTGCCTAATCAGGAAAGTCACTTTCCGCATTAACTTATTTTCCTTAAGGAAAAGCTGCCTTTAAATGAAAAATTCTATAAAAGTGGAAGTTTGTCCCAGAATAACCTGTGGGGACTGCACATGTGCACATGCATTAAGCCCAGTTTTCACAGCAACAGGCTCTATTGAATGAAAATTACTGAAAATGTACATTTGAAATGAAATTCGTTTTATTAATTTCAAATTTTATTATTTTACTATTTAAATTTAAGCTTTAACAGAACAGCGTGCATTTTAAGAAAAGATTTAAACAAATATCGCTGCTATAATGTGTAAAGCAGAGTTGTGTTAGTGCTCATGTTTTTCTTTCTTTTTTTACAATAAAATGTTCATTGATTTTCAGATATATATCTTTCATGTTGGATGTAATATATTCCATTAATTTGCAATATTTTTATATAATGTTTGCCTTGTGTTTGTGACCTTATTGCTAGGTTATGTTTGTTAAATATACTATCAATGAAAGACGGTAAAGGGTAAATCTGTGTTGCTTTTACTTTCACTCTACATTACTGGACATTTCCTTCTTCCAAAGGTGTTTAGATCTTCACACACACTATTGCAAAAATCCAAATGAATGTGCCATTTCAAAATTAACCTCTCAGATGTATTCTATTAAGTGCTGCAGTCCTTTAGAAAATCAAATTAAATTTTAGACCTTGTTTACTTGATTAAAGTTTTAAAGGCTTCATTTCTAACACTTAAATACTGATGAGCAGCAAACAGCATACAACCTGAACAGACTGCGAGGTACTCACATGCTGATCTGGTTTTATGCCTTTTTCAGTTGCTGAGCAGGAAATGGTTAATGTAAGCAATACAAGTTTGCGCTCTGTCTGTAAATATTCTAGTCTTTACAGTCAGGTAAGTCAAATGTGTTAGCAATTTGTACTGCTTTGACTTTTGTTAAAAGTGTAATCAATCAGAAACTATGTGCCTAAAGTGTATAAGGTGTTCTTTGAGAAGTCCCATACAGTTAATGGCTTTTCATTTGAGTTGTTATATGAATCAGTTTCCAAAGACGGATGATACATTATACAAATCTGAGGCTAAAACTTCTTATGAGACCATTTTTCTGTCTTTATCAGCAAGTACAAAAGACATCTAAAAACAACTTGGTGGAAAGTAAAATCTTGCAAAAATTGGATTTATAGTGTAAACACTGTGTCGGGAATAAATCTTTTTGCTAAATTTATCAAAGAAAAGCGTTATTATCTACTCTTTATTTTAGCTATTTTTTTATGACCAATAATAAACTAACAAAGATTTCACATGGAGTGCGGAGTGTAAGAATATACTGCATACATTATTTGTTGAATCAATGAATTTTTTTGGGAAAATTGTCATTTTCTGCCAAAATTTTGAAGTCCCTTAAACATGTGATATGACTATATGTAACATCAAACTGGTATAACAGGCTCGAAATGGTGGTATAGGATTATTATGCCACTGATTACACATAGCTTAAATTTGCTGTTGGGCACCGTATGTATACACTGCTAACTATTTGAGACGTGTTCTGAGAAAACTGGGAATAATGCATGAGCGTAAAGTGTCATCCAAGATTAGCCTGTGTAGTCCACACAGTACGTTCCGACACTTTCCACTTTTATGACATTTTTCGTTTAAATTAAGTCACTTCTTAGCAAAAATCCAATTTAGGCGGAAAGTGTCGTCCCTGATCTGGGGCGACTCTTTACACACATGCGTTATGCCCAGTTTTCTCAGAACGCGACTGATTTGAGCTGAATTCTGGGAAAACTGGGCTTCGTGCATGTCTTAAAGTGTCGTCTCAGTTTAGCCTGTGCAGTCAGTCTTTTGTAGCCTCTTCGAGTACGTAATTCTGCACTCGCCGTTGTACTATTGGGTACATCTCACTGCATGATACTCTCGCTTCGTGAAGTTCGACTGCAAGTTTCGCTATCATGGGCATAATCACGTCGTTCATGAAAGCTGGATACCCCCTTGATATACGAAATACCTTCCAACTGGGGTAAGCTGGAATAAATTGCGCGTCTCTTGATTCAATGCTATATCGTATATTCGCGTTTATTAAATATGTCTCGATGTGTCGTTGCGTCCGTTCTCTTGTATTGCTTAATGCGTTTCTAACGGCAGTAACGTCAATGACGTCGTGACGTTGCAAAATCGTCCAATCGTACATAAGCTAACATAATGACCGTGTTCCGTTTGCAGTTTTCTGTAAATATTTAAAGCCAATTCATTAGACATTTATATATTAACAAACGGTATCGCGGATACACGGGTAGAGCGTTGATAATAATCATCTCAGTGAATATATCAGAACCATGTTCAAGTTGAATACAGGTCAGCACGGCAATGTACATTTCCGTATATTATGTTGTACATTGTGCGGAATTATTCTCTTCCGAAAAATGATACTGTATAATTGTTACAATTGCGTCGTATCGAAAATGCTTTGTTTTAGCCGGATATTGTCGGAAAAGGTACACTTATTCTTCCTATATGTATCTGCTTTTTGTTTAGTCCACAATAGTGTTGATTTCCCCTGACGTCATGACGTTACTTCCGGCATAACAAGTTTTAAAAAGCTCCGTTAAATTATGCGCTTTATCTAAGATTTTACAGACAATAACAATGATATAAATGTAAAATTTAATGTAAATAATAGAGTATTTGACAGCGGTCATTTTGATACCAATTGAACATGGCAGAACGGATACAGAATTGCGCGTTGATCGCTACAAAAAAATCCGGGCTTGAAACAACAATTGGACCGATGGAAACAAGAGACTACGAGTTAAATAAAGAAAAGGCAATGAAAAAGAATCTCTATGCGACCACAAGGGACCACGCGATTGTCAAGGTGACTGGTGGTGGGCTGAAAATCGAATTTAGTACTTGTATGTATGAACTTTTCAAAAGCTGTGCTAATGAGTTTTACCAGTCTGAAACTTTTAAATTTAAATGTCAAAAAACACCAGTGTATGATAATATTGGTAGTTTAGTGGAAACTAAATACAAGCTATCATCCGGAAGAAATGGTGTGTATACAATTAACTTGTATCACACAAAATGTTCGTGTCTGGTTAATGGGAAAACGGTGAATCAGTTTGCGGAAAGTGACTTATAAGAAATCATACAACTCACTTCAAATAAATTAATATCAGAAAACTTGACCGTCGATGAAGTGAATGCAAAATTTCAGGAAATTCTTCAGGAATGCATGCTAGTGTTAACAAATAAACAAACTGAAGAAAAAGATGTATGTTGTTTGAGACCGGAAATAAATGATTTCAATTTCGTGGTAAATACCAAGCAACCTGAAAATTTTGAATCGGTGTTAAAAGTTCAACACGTGATAATTGACGCAAGTACTCAAACGGAGAGCACCGGGATTGAATTTGATTTTTAAACACTTTTGTTTGATTCAAACAATTCAAAAGTATGTAAGTGATATGCGCAAAGATGTATGTGAGCACATCTTAAACACCAATCGCGGATTCAATGAGATGAAAGACATTATCCATAGTGTAAAAGTAAATAGTACAACGAATTCCCGAGGTACGGACGACAAATGCGATTGTTTACAGGAAAACGTTCAAGACCTGAAGCAAACACTCGACCAATTAAATATATCTGTACAGAAAAAATTTCAATCGCTAGGAGATATACTTAAGGCAAACTCCCTACCAAGTGTTCTTTCCAAAGGTTATATGAATGGCTCTGTAGAAGCAAGAAGTAAACGGATGTCCGATGATCTCGTTGAAAATGACATATTACTAGAAACCGAACAAGTGACACTTGAGCCTAGCCCACAAGCGATCTCCGATATACAAGAAAGTACTGTGCATTTTGAAGAAGAAACCAATAAAGGCGAGCATAGATCGAACTTTACACCACAAACGTCGAAGACGTTACTGATTGGAGATTCAATTTTGAGAGGCATAAATAAGCGAGGATTATGCGAAACTGTGGACATATGCACTTTGCCAGGGAAGACAATGCTGGATATCTGTGAAAAGCTGCGAAAAATGAATATCTCTGACTTATCAAAAATAAAAATATTTGCTGGTGGGAATGATGTCTCGAATGGCCAGCCAATTTCAATAATCAAAGATGTAATCTTGCAGACTTCGCAATGCATTCAAGATCAAACAAATTGTGAAATATTTATTTGTAAAATAAGTCCTCAGCGTGATGTTGATGTACGCGATTTCAACTCAATGCTAGAAGATGTATTAAGCGAACTTCCGGTAAAGCTGATCGATTGTTATAATTGTTTTGTGTACGGAAACGGACAATTGGCGAATCGACTATTCAGACCTGATGGAATTCACCCAAGAAATCATGGATCAAGTTCACTTGTGGCAGCAATCAATGAAGTAGTGCATATAACTAAGAAAAGAATGCAGCAGCAACAACAACAACATCGTCAACTTGATCAAAATCAGCGGAGGCGTACTTCTAACGGTGACTTCAAAAACGGGCATCGTGAATACCGGAGCGCTAAACCGAACTTCCAATACGGGCTTCATGGCTTTAGGAACGGGCATCGTGACTTCCGGAACGGTTATCATGACTTCCGGAAAGGGCATCATGACTTCCGTAATGGGCACCATAACTTCTTCAGGCAGCATGATCTAAGGAACGCACACCTGGAAACTCGGAGTGAATATCAGGATTGTCATAATGAAAATCGTAACTTCCGGTACGTTCGTCGACACGTCAATCATGAAAACAGTCGACACTGCACGAACTGTGGACGTCAAAATCATGTTACACGTGACTGCAGACTACCCAAAAGACAATAGGTTATTGATGACAGACGTACTACATCGTTATATAGCACAAATAAATTTGAAATTCTTTCGTCGGTATGTAACCAATGTGACTCGCACAAATGTAAGTGTAGTTTAATTATTGCTAATGATGATACAAATCAACATAAACCACATTGCTTGAGATTGAATAATGTTAAATGTAGCACAATAAATAATTTAGACACTGATATATCATCCCTGGATAGTGACGTTTTTATGGAATCTCACATACAATCTACTTTAAAATGTAACATAAATAATGATCATTATATTCCATTTACATATAAAGGTTTGCATATTATGCATTTGAATATCCATCATTTATTGCCTTAATTGGATGAAATTCGTGTTTACTTACACGAAAATAGTTCTTTAGATATAGTAGGCTTTTGTGAAACATTTTTAAATGATAAAACGGAGATTAATACAATATCCATTTCCGGTTACAGCATTGTAAGACGTGATAGGGCTATTTCTGCTGGAGGCGGTATAATAGTTTATATAAAAGATAGCATCTCTTTTGTACGTAGACATTATTTAGAAAGTGACGATATTGAATCTATTTGGCTACAAATAAACATTGTAAAGTACAAACCATATCTAATTAACTTTGTTTATCGCCCACCAAATAGCGCTCAATCTTGGACGACACTTTACGCACATGTATTATGCCCAGTTTTATCAGAACAAGACACATTTTAATGGATTGATTCTTGTTCTGGGAAGACTATGTAATACAGAAGCGTTAGGTGTCGTTACAGATTAGCCTGTGCAGTCGGCACTGCCTAATCAGGAAAGTCACTTTCCGCATTAACTTATTTTCCTTAAGGAGAAGCTGCCTTTAAATGAAAAATTCTATAAAAGTGGAAGTTTGTCCCAGAATAACCTGTGGGGACTGCACATGTGCACATGCATTAAGCCCAGTTTTTACAGCAACAGGCTCTATTGAATGAAAATTACTGAAATGTACATTTGAATTGAAATTCGTTTTATTAATTTCAAATTTTATTATTTTACTATTTAAATTTAAGCTTTAACAGAACAGCGTGCATTTTAAGAAAAGATTTAAACAAATATCGCTGCTATAATGTGTAAAGCAGAGTTTTGTTAGTGCTCATGTTTTTCTTTCTTTTTTTTACAATAAAATGTTCATTGATTTTCAGATATATATCTTTCATGTTGGATGTAATATATTCCATTAATTTGCAATATTTTTATATAATGTTTGCCTTGTGTTTGTGACCTTATTGCTAGGTTATGTTTGTTAAATATACTATCAATGAAAGACGGTAAAGGGTAAATCTGTGTTGCTTTTACTTTCACTCTACATTACTGGACATTTCCTCCTTCCAAAGGTGTTTAGATCTTCACACACACTATTGCAAAAATCCAAATGAATGTGCCATTTCAAAATTAACCTCTCAGATGTATTCTATTAAGTGCTGCAGTCCTTTAGAAAATCAAATTAAATTTTAGACCTTGTTTACTTGATTAAAGTTTTAAAGGCTTCATTTCTAACACTTAAATACTGATGAGCAGCAAACAGCATACAACCTGAACAGACTGCGAGGTACTCACATGCTGATCTGGTTTTATGCCTTTTTCAGTTGCTGAGCAGGAAATGGTTAATGTAAGCAATACAAGTTTGCGCTCTGTCTGTAAATATTCTAGTCTTTACAGTCAGGTAAGTCAAATGTGTTAGCAATTTGTACTGCTTTGACTTTTGTTAAAAGTGTAATCAATCAGAAACTATGTGCCTAAAGTGTATAAGGTGTTCTTTGAGAAGTCCCATACAGTTAATGGCTTTTCATTTGAGTTGTTATATGAATCAGTTTCCAAAGACGGATGATACATTATACAAATCTGAGGCTAAAACTTCTTGAGACCCTTTTTCTGTCTTTATCAGCAAGTACAAAAGACATCTAAAAACAACTTGGTGGAAAGTAAAATCTTGCAAAAATTGGATTTATAGTGTAAACACTGTGTCAGTAATAAATCTTTTTGCTAAATTTATCAAAGAAAAGCGTTATTATCTACTCTTTATTTTAGCTATTTTTTTATGACCAATAATAAACTAACAAAGATTTCACATGGAGTGCGGAGTGTAAGAATATACTGCATACATTATTTGTTGAATCAATGAATTTTTTTGGGAAGATTGTCATTTTCTGCCAAAATTTTGAAGTCCCTTAAACATGTGATATGACTATATGTAACATCAAACTGGTATAACAGGCTCGAAATGGTGGTATAGGATTATTATGCCACTGATTACACATAGCTTGAATTTGCTGTTGGGCACCGTATGTATACACTGCTAACTATTTGAGACGTGTTCTGAGAAAACTGGGAATAATGCATGAGCGTAAAGTGTCATCCCAGATTAGCCTGTGTAGTCCACACAGTACGTTCCGACACTTTCCACTTTTATGACATTTTTCGTTTAAATTAAGTCACTTCTTAGCAAAAATCCAATTTAGGCGGAAAGTGTCGTCCCTGATCTGGGGCGACTCTTTACACACATGCGTTATGCCTAGTTTTCTCAGAACGCGACTGATTTGAGCTGAATTCTGGGAAAAATGGGCTTCGTGCATGTCTTAAAGTGTCGTCTCAGTTTAGCCTGTGCAGTCAGTCTTTTGTAGCCTCTTCGAGTACGTAATTCTGCACTCGCCGTTGTACTATTGGGTACATCTCACTGCATGATACTCTCGCTTCGTGAAGTTCGACTGCAAGTTTCGCTATCATGGGCATAATTACGTCGTTCATGAAAGCTGGATACCCCCTTGATATACGAAATACCTTCCAACTGGGGTAAGCTGGAATAAATTGCGCGTCTCTTGATTCAATGCTATATCGTATATTCGCGTTTATTAAATATGTCTCGATGTGTCGTTGCGTCTGTTCTCTTGTATTGCTTAATGCGTTTCTAACGGCAGTAACGTCAATGACGTCGTGACGTTGCAAAATCGTCCAATCGTACACAAGCTAACATAATGACCGTGTTCCGTTTGCAGTTTTCTGTAAATATTTAAAGCCAATTCATTAGACATTTATATATTAACAAACGGTATCGCGGATACACGGGTAGAGCGTTGATAATAATCATCTCAGTGAATATATCAGAACCATGTTCAAGTTGAATACAGTGATGCTCTGTTTGGTCAGCACGGCAATGTACATTTCCGTATATTATGTTGTACATTGTGCGGAATTATTCTCTTCCGAAAAAATGATACTGTATAATTGTTACAATTGCGTCGTATCGAAAATGCTTTGTTTTAGCCGGATATTGTCGGAAAAGGTACACTTATTCTTCCTATCTGTATCTGCTTTTTGTTTAGTCCACAATAGTGTTGATTTCCCCTGACGTCATGACGTTACTTCCGGCATAACAAGTTTTAAAAAGCTCCGTTAAATTATGCGCTTTATCTAAGATTTTACAGACAATAACAATGATATAAATGTGAAATTTAATGTAAATAATAGAGTATTTGACAGCGGTCATTTTGATACCAATTGAACATGGCAGAACGGATACAGAATTGCGCGTTGATCGCTACAAAAAAAATCCGGACTTGAAACAACAATTGGACCGATGGAAACAAGAGACTACGAGTTAAATAAAGAAAAGGCAATGAAAAAGAAACTCTATGCGACCACAAGGGACCACGCGATTGTCAAGGTGACTGGTGGTGGGCTGAAAATCGAATTTAGTACTTGTATGTATGAACTTTTAAAAAGCTGTGCTAATGAGTTTTACCAGTCTGAAACTTTTAAATTTAAATGTCAAAAAACACCAGTGTATGATAATATTGGTATTTTAGTGGAAACTAAATACAAGCTATCATCCGGAAGAAATGGTGTGTATACAATTAACTTGTATCACACAAAATGTTCGTGTCTGGTTAATGGGAAAATGGTGAATCAGTTTGCGGAAAGTGACTTATAAGAAATCATACAACTCACTTCAAATAAATTAATATCAGAAAACTTGACCGTCGATGAAGTGAATGCAAAATTTCAGGAAATTCTTCAGGAATGCATGCTAGTGTTAACAAATAAACAAACTGAAGAAAAAGATGTATGTTGTTTGAGACCGGAAATAAATGATTTCAATTTCATGGTAAATACCAAGCAACCTGAAAATTTTGAATCGGTGTTAAAAGTTCAACACGTGATAATTGACGCAAGTACTCAAACGGAGAGCACCGGGATTGAATTTGATTTTGAAACACTTTTGTTTGATTCAAACAATTCAAAAGTATGTAAGTGATATGCGCAAAGATGTATGTGAGCACATCTTAAACACCAATCGCGGATTCAATGAGATGAAAGACATTATCCATAGTGTAAAAGTAAATAGTACAACGAATTCCCGAGGTACGGACGACAAATGCGATTGTTTACAGGAAAACGTTCAAGACCTGAAGCAAACACTCGACCAATAAAATATATCTGTACAGAAAAAATTTCAATCGCTAGGAGATATACTTAAGGCAAACTCCCTACCAAGTGTTCTTTCCAAAGGTTATATGAATGGCTCTGTAGAAGCAAGAAGTAAACGGATGTCTGATGATCTCGTTGAAAATGACACATTACTAGAAACCGAACAAGTGACACTTGAGCCTAGCCCACAAGCGATCTCCGATATACAAGAAAGTACTGTGCATTTTGAAGAAGAAACCAATAAAGGCGAGCATAGATCGAACTTTACACCACAAACGTCGAAGACGTTACTGATTGGAGATTCAATTTTGAGAGGCGTAAATAAGCGAGGATTATGCGAAACTGTGGACATATGCACTTTGCCAGGGAAGACAATGCTGGATATCTGTGAAAAGCTGCGAAAAATGAATATCTCTGACTTATCAAAAATAAAAATATTTGCTGGTGGGAATGATGTCTCGAATGGCCAGCCAATTTCAATAATCAAAGATGTAATCTTGCAGACTTCGCAATGCATTCAAGATCAAACAAATTGTGAAATATTTATTTGTAAAATAAGTCCTCGACGTGATGTTGATGTACGCGATTTCAACTCAATGCTAGAAGATGTATCAAGCGAACTTCCGGTAAAGCTGATCGATTGTTATAATTGTTTTGTGTACGGAAACGGACAATTGGCGAATCGACTATTCAGACCTGATGGAATTCACCCAAGAAATCATGGATCAAGTTCACTTGTGGCAGCAATCAATGAAGTAGTGCATATAACTAAGAAAAGAATGCAGCAGCAACAACAACAACATCGTCAACTTGATCAAAATCAGCGGAGGCGTACTTCTAACGGTGACTTCAAAAACGGGCATCGTGAATACCGGAGCGCTAAACCGAACTTCCAATACGGGCTTCATGGCTTCAGGAACGGGCATCGTGACTTCCGGAACGGTTATCATGACTTCCGGAAAGGGCATCATGACTTCCGTAATGGGCACCATAACTTCTTCAGGCAGCATGATCTAAGGAACGCACACCTGGAAACTCGGAGTGAATATCAGGATTGTCATAATGAAAATCGTAACTTCCGGTACGTTCGTCGACACGTCAATCATGAAAACAGTCGACACTGCACGAACTGTGGACGTCAAAATCATGTTACACGTGACTGCAGACTACCCAAAAGACAATAGGTTATTGATGACAGACGTACTACATCGTTATATAGCACAAATAAATTTGACATTCTTTCGTCGGTATGTAACCAATGTGACTCGCACAAATGTAAGTGTAGTTTAATTATTGCTAATGATGATACAAATCAACATAAACCACATTGCTTGAGATTGAATAATGTTAAATGTAGCACAATAAATAATTTAGACACTGATATATCATCCCTGGATAGTGACGTTCTTATGGAATCTCACATACAATCTACTTTAAAATGTAACATAAATAATGATCATTATATTCCATTTACATATAAAGGTTTGCATATTATGCATTTGAATATCCAACATTTATTGCCTAAATTGGATGAAATTCGTGTTTACTTACACGAAAATAGTTCTTTAGATATAGTAGGCTTTTGTGAAACAATTTTAAATGATAAAACGGAGATTAATACAATATCCATTTCCGGTTACAGCATTGTAAGACGTGATAGGGCTATTTCTGCTGGAGGCGGTATAATAGTTTATATAAAAGATAGCATCTCTTTTGTACGTAGACATTATTTAGAAAGTGACGATATTGAATCTATTTGGCTACAAATCAACATTGTAAAGTACAAACCATATCTAATTAACTTTGTTTATCGCCCACCAAATAGCCCTCAATCTTGGATTGACTCATTTGAATTACAGATAAATAAGGCAGACATTGAAGATTGTAATATGTATTCAACCGGGGATTTTAATTTTCACTGTTTAAGCCAAAACATATTTAACAATAAGAAATGGGAAAAACTTATCACTGATTTTAATTTAAAACAACACGTGTCTTTTCCAACAAGGGTTACGGAACGTTCATCATCAATATTAGACCATTTGTATTCAAAATATGACAACATTTCTGAGGTAATCATACCAAAAATAGGCATAAGTGACCATTACCCAGTAGTTTTTACATTAAGCGTCAAAGGTAAAATTGTTACAACAGATGATCATAAAATTATTAAGTACAGATGTTTTAACAAATTTAATGAAATCAATTTTCAAAATGACTTAGCAAATGCTAATTTTGATATGGTTAAAACAATAGAGGATGCTAATGAGGCATTTGAAGTATTTTATAACTAATATTATTAAACTCAGTCCTTAATAAGAATGCCCCTATCAAATATAAAAAAGTGAAGAGATTACAACAACCTGGTTGGTACAACGAAAACGTAAAACAAGCAAGGTCTTTAAGGGATAAATATAAACGTGAATCTAATTGGCCACAATATAAGTTGTGGCGTACTAAATGTAACAGTGCAATCAAAATGGCTAAAAAAGAATATTTTTCGAATGCGGTACAAAACAAAACAAGTGCGAAATCGCTCTGGAAAACTATTAAATTAGCATCAAATGAACACATAGAATCCTCTATTTTGCCAAATGTAATAAGGAAGGATGATCAGATAATATCTGGTAAAACAAATGTAGCTAATGCACTTAATGACCACTTTGTTGACATCTCGAAACTTATTAAAAAGACTAAATTTGCTGAACACGATTTCCACTCACTGAAAACATATCTAGATGCTAAGCTAGAATCTAAGCATTTCTCTGTTCAGTTTATTACTACATCAGAAGTTAGTATTTTAATTAATCAACTTCATTCAAACAAATCTGCTGGGGCTGATGGTATAGGGCCCAGCATTATTAAACTTTGCAAAGAATTCATTATACAACCAATCACTGCTCTTATAAATAACTGTATATCACATGGAACCTTTCCCGACATGCTTAAAATTGCAAACGTAATACCTTTATACAAGGGTGGATCGGTAGAAGATCCCAATAATTATAGACCAATATCACTTTTACCTACTATATCTAAAATATTTGAAAAGCATATAGCTAAACAATTGCATATATATATAGAATCTACAGGTCTATTAAACAAAACTCAGTCGGGTTTTCGCAAATATCATTCTTGTCAAACAGCATTGATTAATATAGTTGATTCATAGCTTAAACAAATTGATAATGGAAATCTGGTAGGTACAATTTTCTTGGATTTTTAAAAAGCATTTGATCTTGTGGACCATAGGGTTCTTTTACACAAATTAAAACTTTATCATTTTAATGATATGTCATGCGACCTATTTTCTTCATATCGCCGCAATCGATTTCAGTTTATCAAAGCAGAAAACACTACCTCTACTTGTAAAAGCATCATTGCTGGTGTTCCCCAAGGATCTATTTTAGGACCTCTTCTATTTCTTATTTACGTTAATGATCTTTCGCTAGATCTTACATGTGATTCTGCAATGTATGCTGATGATACAACATTGCACACTGTGGGAACAAATATTCAAACACTTCAAAATAAGCTACAAACAAATCTTTCAATTGTTAATGATTGGTGCCAAACTAATAACATGATTATTAATCCACTAAAAACTACTTGTATGGTATTAGGGTCAAAACGGAAAGCTCAAAACATAACAGGTCTAAAACTTAAAATTTCAGATACGGTGATCAAAACAGTAAATTGTCAAGAACTTCTTGGCCTTTATATTGACAATACTCTATCTTGGAAACTACACATTAACAGCGTTTGTTCAAAAATGTCATCACGAATGTTTCTTTTGCAAAAAATAAAACCATATTTAACCCTTGAAATGTGTAAGCTCTTTTATAATGGTTATATCTCACCTATATCCGACTACGCATGCGTTACCTGGAGTTCAGCGGCCAAAACGGAAATTAATAGAATAGTCAAAATACAAAAGCGTTGTGGTGCACATATTTTAAATAAAAAGTACAACACTAATTCAAAAACACTATTTAAAGATCTAAAATGGTTGACTTTCGAACAGCGTAATCACTATTTCACGTCAGTTATTGTATTTAAAGCATTTCACAATCAAACCCCAACAAACATACGTGACCTTTTGACACCTTCACAAAATAATCACTATAACTTGCGATCTTGCGAAAAGGGGGATTTAAAGCTAGTGCGAATACCCAAAACAAACTATTTCAAACAATCGTTTGAATTTTCTAGCAAAACAATTTGGAATTCGTTACCCAATCTATACGTCAAACAAACAATTTAATTACATTTAAGAAAAAATTAAAAGCTTATCTTTCTTCCACACTTAATGAAATAAACTGAACATGCTTCATGTTGTTTTGGTAAATAACATTAGTTTAATGTTTAAATACTGTTCTTGCATAAATGGTTATTGTAGTTTTATGTCTGTCATTTGTTTTTAATTATAATATATATCATTATATGTGCATGCATATATGATTCTTTATGTTTTGTTCTTATTGCTCAAGATGAAATGTGATGTATTTGTTGTAAATTGTATCTTGTTAGAAGACCTTGTTGAAAATAAGAAATGTATTATATAAATTGCATATTATGTAATTTCATCTGATGTATTTCTTAACAAGTCTATCTTCTTTAAATAAAGATTTTATTATTATTATTATTATTATTGTTGAGGTAAAAATCCAAATCACTTTCAAAATGGCTGCATATTGTTTAACGTCATGCTCACGTATACCAAACTTTATAATTAATGTATCTCATTATTAAAAACTTGCGAAAATATTAATATTCACCTTATCTATGCAATATAAGATGAAATCGAGATTTCGAACCCCGATTCACAACATATCTTACCAATGGGTTTACGAATTGAATTAATAAGAAGTAAACGGGGCTTAATTCATGTGCGTAAAGTGGCGTTCCAGATAAGCCTGTGCAGTTCGATTCGCGAATCAGGGAAGACAACGTGAAGTTAATTAATACCAAAATCTTGATCCGCGAAACTAAATGACTGATTGACTGAGTGAGTGACTTTGTGATTGAGTGACTGACTGAGTGAGGGAGTGAAGGAGTGAGTGACTGACTGACTGAACGATTGAGTGACTGACTAAATGAGTGATTGATATGCGTCTATTTAAAATGTATTATTTACCATTAAGGCATTATAATGAGCGTATCGAAACTACTGGAAATGCGTTCCTGGGTTCTCCCTGTGCTTTGTGTTGGAAGCTTAACAATTGTTTATATTCGCATTGTCTTGTTCATCTATTCATCCATCCATCCATTCATTCATTTATATATTCATCCATTCATTTATTGACATGATCATCCGTGTTAGTGAGATAAATAACTCTCAAATCTTGAATGCAGCGATTAGATGTAATGAAATGTATTATTTTCCGTAGTTCAAAATACAACAAATGCTTAAATATAATGGTTAGACTCAACCACCAATAAGTCAAACGGCACCATTTAACATCAATAATTCTTTAATGGGGTATCTGAAAAGTAGCATCGGTTTCGGATTCAGGAAGACAAAATCACATAGATTGGACTATCTTATTGTTTTATTTCACTGGAATGTAAGGTGTACTGGGTTTTGCGCTTCTGTTAAAAGGGTGCTGCATTCTTATCGAAATGCACCATTTAAACTAAATAATTCTTTAACGGGTCGAGATATCGAAAAATTAACACCGGATTCGTATTCAGCGATATTCATAGGGATTTCACTATGATATTGTTTGATTTCGATGGAGCGAACGAGCTAGCGAGCGAGCGTATTTCATCTGTGCACGTAAATAGGACGTCATGAGAAAAGGGTGCTTAATGCAAAACATTTATTGATTATAACTTTTTTTTTAAATTTTGTTTTCATTTTTTTTCAAACTTTTAAACAACACTATAAACTGTTTATGTTTTATTAAAAACATTTTTTTTTTAAATTTTTTATTATATAATACATATGTATTTTTTGATTTTTTTAAATTGATAACTTTTGAACGGCTTTAGATGTCTTAAAAATTCTAATGAATTCGTGATCAGCGTGGTCATATAGATTTAAACATCTGTTTATTTTATTTTTATTTTATTTTATTTCAACGCTATTTTTTTAATAAATAAATTATTTATGCTTTAAATGTTACATTCCGCATATATCGCTTCAATATCATGTTTTTAATTCTATCCAACAGTTCTGCATTATAAAACAAACGTAAACAATATAGATAAGAAACTAAATCACTCGCATCATGCCAAAAAATGAGTCTGGGATTGAACCCGGATCGCCTTGGTGAGAAGCGTGTATACCAACAACTGCGCTGAAAGGACATGCACATGTGTTTTCCCAGAACGAGGCTCATTTTGTCGTTCAAATGAATTGTACTGATGCAGTACTTACTGATAAGGATTTCTTGACAGCTGATATGTAGATATGTGAGGGTCGCATGATAGGAAAACGTGGCTTAATGCACACGTCCGTGTTTTCCCCATTTTGCGACTCATATCTAATGCAGGTGTTTCGAGTTTGAACTCGAAAAGAAAAATAGGTTTGCCGAATGGTTTCCATGGGTGAGTCTTGGCCCGATGTTCTACAACGCGGTCGTAAGGTTCGAATCTCTGACGACGACATTATCAGTGTGATCTTTAAAGTGATATTATGGGCATGTTTCACTGATGAATTGAGCTGAAAAGAATTAACTGGTCAAAAGAGTTAGTTAAAATGTGGTAGCAGACCAAGTATCTGCAACTCATCTTGCTACCAGATGTTTATAAAAAGGATATAAATTATATTCGATATTTTACATGACTCACCCAGTCCTCTAAGCCGAAATGATCCGTAAAACAAAATAGTGTCTTTGTGTCGTATGAACGGATCTGCACTAAAACTAAATTGAGATCGACATCGTACATCGAATCATTTCTGTTGTCAGAACGAAAGTACGTTTGATATTCAAATGCATTATTTTTCTCTTTCCGGGATGTTGTTTTAGTATGTTGATGCTCATTAACAAATATACATGTGTATGAAGTGAAAACACTAAAAATAAACAACGGTTGCGATAGACACCTATACACTGTTAGATGCCCATAATATCACTTAAAAAGAGCAACCGGCATTGATTGCTATTAAAATCGTTGATTATACACTGATTGATAACCAGGACAAAATTTTCGGTAAAAAACCCCAAAAAGTGACCAGCCAGGCAGCCTCAAACTGTATGTGGCTTCGGTCAATATACGATTTGGGGTTGCCTGACTGGTCAAGATTATATTTACGCAGTTATTACTTAGTTGACACTGCATCTAATTCCCAAATATGGAACGGCCGACGTTTATGGTCCTGCCTTTTCTTTGCATCAGAGTATCAGTTTTAAAGATCAATATCTTATTCCGAAAGATGCAATCAAAAACGTTTATCACGCAGATTCTAAGAAAATCCTATTCGCCGAAATGCAAGCGAGTAAACTCGGGGATTCGGCATTGAGATTTCGACAAAATCCCTGTACTTCAATAAATGCACCACAAACTCTCGCCTGTCAACGTCGCTGCCAATGAAATGCATGTTGCAGACACATGAATGAAACAGTTGATAACCACTAAAAGAATGGGCGCGATCGCGAAATGGCTTTTCATCCAGAAGAGATAGAGAACGTTTTACAAATAGGCACTACTTTCGACAATCACCACATGAAGTAAATATCTAAGTGTTTTTCACCATAAATGAGCCAATCGTGATGCATCGATTATTTCCGGAAATTCATTCTATACATAGGTGGTGATGTCAGTAAGACCGGTGTGTACACAATGGTGTAAATTAGCATAAAATCAGCATAGTTAACCGTTAACCAGCCATACGCGCATGCCCACAACAAACACATACGCAACGTTTCACAAGTGCACTTAACACACATTCATGTGCACACAACATACATTCACGCACTTCTTGCGCGTATCATCACCGCTCAAAAACAAAGCATTCAAAAGACAATACGAACTCCGCTTGGAACTGATTTCCACATCCACGTCGACTTTTCTTTTTCAACTTTTCACTTGCCCCTTTCACTTTCACTTTACTGGCACAATCCGCAATTACATGACTTTGCTCACACACTTAGCAAATTAACATATCAACATATCACATACATAGAATAAATACATGAATGACAACGTACTCAATCACTTGGCTTATATCTTTGCTCTTATCAAAAATCAGTGCCATTAAATGCCCCTCGTAATCGATATTCGGTATGTCGACAACAGCCCTTTCAAAAGAGTGCAACAACAACAACAAGCATGGCGCCAAAGAGTTAGGTCCAGAAAGGCCGAAAACCAAAAAGGCCGCATACCAAAAAGGCCGAATACCAAAAAGGCCTTACCAAAAAGGCCCCAAAGCGTACCAAAAAGGCCAAAAAAACGAACCAAAAGGCATTAAAGAAAGTATTGTTATTTAAGGTTTCAAATTGTGTTTACAAACAAATACACATAAATCGATATGAAATAAGTCACAAAACAGTTATGAAGTTTATTATTTTCTTTATTTGTTGTTTATGTTTAAATATACATGTACGATATATACAGACAATATACAAGCAGTCAAAGGTGGCCAACGTTAATAAATAAAGTTGACATTATAATGCAGTCGGCTAATAAAAAAGAAATTATAAACTTTGCTTAATATATTTGTAATGCTAATAAAATGCGTAATAATATAGACAATCAGTTATGATTTTTAATAATATCACATACCATAAAGCATGTTTATTTGTTTCGGTTTAAGTCTTCCGAATTTAATGTAGCTAGTTTTATATCGTTAAAAGTTAAGAAACTATTTAAAAATGCGCAGGTTATTATCAAAAGCTGCCAATGCGTGTCTTTTTACACCATATGTGGGCTTTCTACTAATCCGTTATCAAAACAGATGCCGTAAACTGTGAATGACCATTGACATTTGGATACCCGGTCTGATTAGCGAGTTTTTTTTGTACATGCAGATTCTTTCCACTTCTTATATTTTAAACATTGCAAAAAATAGTTTAAGAGGAAATTAATAACATATAATAAAATATTATATACTTAATAATATATGTTAAATATTGAATATTTGTCTATAAGCAGTCACTAATCCATATGCGTATATTTTATTTTATTTATTTTATTGTTTTACATAGTAATTAAGAATAACGTTGTTCACATATATTGTGTGTGTTATTTTTGACGAAATTTAATGTTATACGATAGGAGGCCATACCACAACACTCACACAATGTCAACACACAATAAATTAACAATCATGAGAAATACGTATAATTTACACGATTTAAAAACACTATATTTCAAGCGCCAAATAAAGTCCGGTATACTTTCCAATATAATGAGTAAAAAAAGCAACTACTATAGACAACTTTGACACATACACGTGTTATATATTTCTCAATAATTCTGGATCTTATAGACCAGTTGAATGTTATTGTTTACATTCGGGATTTTCCGCGCATGCGCACTGGCTGGTTGGGAAAAAACACTGGTTACAATAGGAGGTTTTAAGGATTCCGATAATGACGTCACGTTTGCGCATGCTCAAATTTTGGCCGTCAAAAATACGGCCATTCTGCTATTGTTTGCATGTGATGAACCGCATCGTGATAAGGTTACAATCATATTCGCGACCCTTTTGAAGAACAAAAAAAGCTCAGAACTTGAAATTCTTTCAGATTTAATTGAATCCAATCAACGAACACAAATAATGACGAAAACAAACAACAAATTGATTGAATTTATGTAATCAACATATAGAAACTGATTGAACCTATTTGTCTGTAAAAACTTACCTTGTTACTGGTTAACTAAATCCTCTTGATAAATGTTAATGCTTTTATTTAATTGTTCACACCAGTTTTTACACTCTTTGTTTCAACATTTTTCACCCAGTGTTTAATTGCCCCTTTGTTTATCGCAAACCGATTAAATCGATATGATCGGATACTGTCCAGACAATTACTAAGAAAACAGTGTGTCATAAACCCAGGGACCTATACTTGTATGACTCTGTATGGGGTCTCTGCATAAACCACATGTGTCTGGTCATTAAACACAATTTATGATACCTCCATGTCATCTCTTGGCATATTAAGTCAAAAACTTAACAGTTGCTTTAATAACATATTTGAACATATTTATAAAAAAAAAGACATTTGTCCGAAATGGATTAACAGCTTGGAACTGTTAAGTACATTATGTATATATATTAGCCAGTTTAAACATAACAATGAAGTGTTTAATCACTATACATTGAAAATATTTTACAAATTTACTGCTACACAATTAACGTATTTAACGGGTACCTGCAAATGTAAACTCTGCTATAATGTGTAAAGATCGTGCGTTACTGCAGTGTTCGAAACATCATCATGAAAACAAGCAATCGCGTTTGGTCATTATACGGATATAAAATACCTGCGTAAAATAAATTAAAGGTCCAGTGCCGATTTTATAACGAAAAATGCTATTTTATAAATATGTATATTCTAAAACGAGTGGTATCATTAAGAGAAATAGCAAAAAATATTAAAATACTAAAAGCGATGATCTTGTTTTCCGTAAACCGCCTGGGTATTTCCGCCACCTATTTTGGCTGTGACGTCACATGCACTCAACGCTCATGACACGGAAACTTGTCCATTGTTATTACGGATCGAAGCGTGAACACTTCGCGCTTTATGTCAACATTGACACTCAATTTCATGCTATGTTAATACAGTTCTTTTTATTCAAGTTTTATTTTTTTTAAAAACGTGTGCTTTTTCTGTGTGTGTGTGTATGCACGACAATCGTTATTCTACTGTTAGTGTGTTTGTTTTTTTCGGGTGCAAAAATCGTGCGGAAAGGGAAACAATGGTCTATTCGGTTTTGCCAAGGATGATGTTACTCGTTAGAAATGGGTTAATAATATATTATACGCATGTATGTATTAACGGCGTAGTTACAAAAATTAATTACAACCCTGCTCTTATTATTAAGAACAAAAAGGTTTATAAGTGGAACAGCGAAATACAAAATGACAAATACACTTTATTTGATAAATAAACAAACAAAGCTACAGCTAAATAACAACAAAGTATCAAACATAAAATTCTTGTTCTGATATTGAACTCAAATGAATTACTGTCTATTACACATATTATAAAAAGCCATTTTAAAATGGAATTGGAATGGTATTACTTAAAATAGTAATATTATTTACTAACAACATCCATTATGTTATATTGAAATATTCAGATAAAAATGAAAATTGAGGAGGGTTTGTGCACATTGTAATTATTAGTACAATTTATTGATTTCATAAACAATAACAGCTTGGCATTCTCTGTAATGGGTATCCGAACAATCGCTCCCACAGACAATCGATCTAACGCTAAGTTTGACAGGGCGGACGTTCGCTCTTATATAATTTGACACCACGGCCATTGTTTCATACAATTAGATGCAAAACCTTAAAACATAGCATACGCCGATCAAAGGTTAACACCTATAATTAGCCTGTTCTGTTCTTTATTCTGTTCGGTTAACACCTATAATTAGCCGAAAATTAAATTTACTTTGTGCGTATTATCATAAATACAAGTTGAACAATATTTTAGCTTCTCCAACTTCTCAAACGGTTTATGTAAACAATGTAACGATCTAGAAGATCACTTTCATTTTTTACTCGAATGTCCAGTTTTTGATAGCCTCAGACAACAATATATACATAGACAATGATTGATTTCTAAGTTTCTTATGTTTCAAGAATTTCCATGGCTACCAATCAAATTGACCCCAGTTACCATTGTTGTGTAGTAGTCCATACAGAGTGTCATGAAGTTTATGGCTATTTGGCTGATGACATGTGACTTATCTGTGGATATATCACAGTTGATTATTGCAGACACAGCATGATTTTAGATAAGAGATTAGCATAACCCCAATTATATCAACAAACAATCATAAAATGTATTACTATCAGACGAGTGGTTAGCTAGCCAAGGGGTGCAGACTATGTCATATAAAAGTCCCAGTCTGCCCACTTGGGCCTACACCATGCTATTATTTTGATTATCATGTGATTCTAACGGAAGTTGTATTTAGCAAGTATCCGCTCTATTTTTTTATTATTTACCAGTGCTTTGTGTAACCAAGTCATATTCAACAAGCTTGTACAGTAGAACAACAATCAAAAAATTATTTTTCCCCCGACACGTGCATGAAACACAGTTATATGTATTTCTAATCCGTGTTCCCAATACGATGGTTATCATGAGCATTGACAAAATAAACCTCGCTGTCCGAGTCAGAATCATAAAAAATCTGACAAATTGTCGCTTAATTCTGACTCATACATGCACGGTTGAACGGAAAACTCATTATAATCTCTATTTTCCATCAATTTTTCTAACTAGAGTTTCGAGAGATAATACATCCGTTCGAGAGATGTTGTTGTTTTTGTTTTTTATCGAGTGCACCTAGAAAGACTTGTTAGTTGGTTACGGGGGATAGTGCAAGATACAGGAGACACCCCGTTCCAGAGGTGACCCTGGGTCTTTTAGTGCCCGGTGTATAGCACCTAGTACACTGCACCTCGGTTTAACGTCTCATGCGAAAGACGAGTTAGTAGGTTAGGTGCAGCGGGGGATCGAACCAGCGATCTCTGGATTGTGAAGCCAGTGTGTTACCACTAGACCACGGATCCGCTACAGTTCGAGAGTTTGTTTGTGTTTCAGAGTTTATTTACAGGTCCTACTGGCCTCTTCACGAGGTTACGGTAGCCCGACCTGAAGTTCGAGAGATAATTCGTCCGAAGCTTTATAGTGCCGGTTCGTTATTGAGTGCATGTGACGTCACTCCCGGTTTGAATGAAAATGGCGAGAACATCGGAATGTGTGAAAAATCGCGACTTTGTTCTATTCGTTCTCGCTTATAACACAGTATTTGAAATGAAGTGAGGTGCGGAATAGTTTAGATATGCACTAAATTCGATAAATAAAGGTGTTTTACGAGATTTTTAAATCGCAGCACGTGAACTATGTGTAGATTTATGGTGTAATAAAATGCTAGACTTGTATCGCTCATTATCACTACACAATAGTTTTCAATATACATGTACATGCAAAGACAGTTCAATTTGCAAATATATGCAGGTGGGTTTTTTTTCAATTGGAATTCTTACATTTATTAATATTTTCATTCAATGTAAACGAAACGAAAATTCATTTAATGTTAAAGAAAATCAAAACTACATTTCAAGATTGAAATATATTGAGCTATTTTAGAGCTTTGTTTTATAACTGATTCAATGCACCCCTTACACTAAATTTCAATCGTGGATGAAAAATAACACTATCGATTCCACACCACTTATAATAATATTCAAATTATTATATGTTTTATAATTTTTGAAGTATCATTTATTAAAGTCTTACTTAAAAAAAGAATACTGGTATTAATAGTTTTGTTATATATGAAAAATAACACTATCGATTCCACACCACTTATAATAATATTCAAATTATTATATGTTTTATAATTTTTGAAATATCATTTATTAAAGTCTTACTTAAAAAAAGAATACGGGATTTTATGGTTTTGCTTTGTGAAATTGTAAGTATTAAGTCTCCCGACGACCTTTACTCTGATACAATGTAATTGGCCGCGTTCGAGAAGTTGACGGCCAATCTATTTTTAGTAACGGAAAACCCCTCTTGTGACGTCACACAAAAACCTCCTATATATATTTGGCCGCCACGTAAGTTTACAACACCTCGGTCAGCAGCTGGAGCGTGCGCGTCGCGACCGAGGCGAGAGTCGCCCGCAGAAGATTTTCTCACATGTACATTTTTCCTTATAGAGGGGAACTTCTGCGGGTGGCTCTGCTAATCCAGCTGAGTCCGTCACCCTCGAGCCGGACGTCTTCTACACTGCTGGTTTTGCTGTCTTCTCCAAGATGCAGCGGACTTGTCATCCGCTGTTTATCGTCGAGAGTTCGTCGGCCCGGACCTGCCAGAGGTCCCGTCTGAAGAGGGCCGGGGACGGCGGGACAGCGAGACCACCAGAATGGGGGACATACGGGACGGACCTGGGTCCATTGGCTTAAATGGGGGCAACCCATGAACACCCTATAGAGTGACCCCGGGACGGCGATACTCAGTACGCTCAACGTGCTGGGGAAACCGTCTCGGGGATGAAGACGACGGCCGGTGACCTCAAGCGTGGACATAAAGGCAGAGCGGCGAGCTGCAGACCCTTGGTGGAGCTGCGTCCAGACAGAATTTCATCTTTGGGATTGTCAAATGTCTACCAGTGCACATTAAGGTCTCATTGGCCACCGTGCACTGGTCTATTTGGATCTAAATTATATCTTTGGCGAATATCCGGGAAGCCGTGGTAAATTTGACCTACTTTGGCTCTAAATTAAATTTTCTCCCCTGAAAGGTCCCAGGGGCAGGTCCAGCTAAAATGACTCCATGAAGGGGCGTAGGACCTGAAAATAAACTCAGAACAACAACAAGTTAACAACACCCTCATTACTTATTTGTTACACTTGTAGATGCAAACAGAAAGTTCAGAGAAAAATATAATTTTCTTAAACGGATAATTCCTACGTGCTAATTAGTGATAATTATGCCGACTTTGATTACAAAATTGCTTTTATTTAAAAAACTGAAACATCTATTACTCGAGGAAAAATATTGTGACTAACGAACAATTCATACAGTATGCGATAATTCGCGATAATTTTGCCGACTTTGATTATAAAATTAACGGCTTTGAATTAGACTAATAAAAAAGTTATGACTATTTAATAGATATGATAGTTATATGCAGCATAACTATTCAATAATAATACAAAATATTGTAAGGTCTTTTTGGTATACCATGAGGCCTTTTTGGGTCACTTATGCGGCCTTTTTGGTGCGGTCTTTTTGGGAAGGCCTTTTTGGTAAACGGCCTTTCTGGTACTATACCGCGCCAAATGTGCACTATTGACAACAAAAACGATGAATTTTTCTCAAATTAGCATTCAGAATAGCGTTGTATTATTGTATAACGCACACCAACTTGTAAAAGTAACATTTCGGGGCATACGCCGATCTGCATGCAATACTTGTTACGGTAACACAAAAATGGGAATATTACAAAAATCGGAGCCAAGATGTCTAACGACTTTTTTTTTCAAATTCAAAACTTGACGAGAGCCCATTAATTTCTCTCATCCGCCGGTCTGATTGAGTGTGGGTGGGACAACAACCGATACTACATCGAGGCCATCTCTTTCGCTATGCAACTCGTCCAGAGATACGGCATTGACTGTAAGGCTCACTCTGCAGTCACTGAGGTACGCAGGGAAGATCACTTTTAAACAAGATTTTATGCAAACACAATGGATCTAGACATATAGAAAGTCATTTATTTACTTAAGCTGTAGTGTACAACAAAAGGGCTCGACAATACCTGTATGTCATGCCGTCGATGGTTTAGCTCCAAAGTGCACGATGTTGCCACATCTAGAAGTTCTTCATAATCATTCTTGTATATTTTATGAAAAATTGACACAATATTTTACGAAATTACGTTTTGTTCACCAATTTTTCCCATTATTTTGGGAATGGTGCAAGGTTAACATTGGAATAGAATAATTTGGATTTAGAATCTTTTCTGTTATAAAGAGACCACCAGAATGGATTAAACATTTGATGGAACTTATGTTCCATTTGTTCTCTATCTTGTTCTTTATTGTTTTGAGGTTGTTCCATAAAATGTACTGGTACTGAAGCACATTTCTGAGGATCATCTAGATATATTGGTTCTGTTGGAACGTTCATTGGTGGTAATTAATACTTGAACATTGGTACAATTCAAATGTTGACGGAAAAGAGAAGAGATGTCTTTTATAATCATTGTAAATTCAGACAAACTGAAAAATTATCTGATTCATATAAATTTCGCAGTAAAAAAACTGCTTTTGAAACATGTTCTTAAATTTGGTTGTGTGTGAATTAGGAGACATTCCATAGACTGTTTAAAATAAATAGTAATTGTACAAATGACATGTATTGTTTTGATAAACATATACACGTGTTCAAACTCTAAAAATGTGTAATATATTTGTGAAGCAATAATAACGCTATGAGATTGTAATGTAGTTGCTAGATTTTTTATACTTTTAGGACATTGTCTCAAATTGTGTCATATTCAATCATTTTAAACTTGTATTCATGTTTTAGTTTTGATTCATGATATTTTAAGTCAGCATTTGCATCCAGTAAATTTTGAAGGGGTGTTTCATAGTGTAGTCAGGGTGGGTGGGGGAGTGGTTTGAAGTCTCCTCTGTCATTATCATTGACGAGTACGTATTTCACATTTGCTTTGCTCTAAATGTATTGCATGCCCAGTTGCTGATTAAAGCTAAACACAGAATTTAAAGATGTAAGATGTTAGAAGACAGATGCCAACATTAAAGGATGTAGGTGCTGTACGCCATTTTCCCCTGGAAGATGCATGTTAACTCTTTCAGTGCTGGAACCCATGCAATTTTGAAGGCATTTCCAAACAGTTTGGATCCAGATTAGACGCCACATAATGTGGCATCTCATCAGGATCCAAACTGTTTGCCATTCTTATAGTATTTTTCGAAAAAAATCGAAGAAAATGCTAATTTTAGAAATTCAGCAGACAACATTTCAGCAGGCGACAAATTTCCCAGCATGCAAAGGGTTAAACAACTGATATTGTAAATTGTTACTTAATTTCAAACTGTTCAAGATTCTGAGAGCGTTCTTTGAATACTTTTATATAAAACATTTATAATGATATACATGACAAGAAATGTCCATTACAATGGGGTAAATCATATGTGAAATGTTGTTTTTGTTTTTGTAGAAATATTTACTTATCATATAAATGCAGCCTTGTTAATATTATTTGTAGGATATGAGTTGTTAATATTATTCTTGCTCATGTCTAAAAATAATATCAGATATATAATTTCAGATCTCATATTACCAAATGAAGCAATATTTTAATATTTTCTTTGTCAGAAGTATTATTTTGCTTGTTTGGATAGAAAACATACATTTTATTTACCAGGTTTTCCGAAGGAAAAAACTGGTAATTAGATTGGCGAATGTCGGCGGGCGGGCTGGAGGGCGGAACAAGCTTGTCCGGGCCATAACTTTGTCGTTCATTGTCAGATTTTAAAATCATTTGGCACATTTGTTAACCATCATTAGACGGTGTGTCGCGCGAAAAAAATACGTCGATATCTCCAAGGTCAAGGTCACAATTTGTGTTTGAAGGTCAAAAAATGGTCATAAATAAGCTTGTCCGGGCCATTACTTTGTGATTCAATGTGAGATTTAAAAATCCTTTGGCACATTTGTTCACCATCATTAGACGGTGTGTCGCGCGAAAGAATCACGTCGATATCTCCAAGGTCAAGATCACAATTTGAGTTTCAGGTCAAAATGGCCATAAATGAGCTTGCCTGGGCGATTACTATGTCATTCATTGTGGCATTTTAAAATCATTTGGCACATTTGTTCACCATTATTGGACGGTTTGTCGCGCGAAAGAATTACGTCAATATCTCCAAGGTCAAGGTCGCCACAACTAAAAATAGATTGATTTTGAAACGACTATGTAGCTATGAACAATCAGTAACAATGCACATTTTGATTTTGAGTTGTCTCTCTTTATCAGACTTTTTTTCTAATTGAAATCAAGGTCAATTTTACACAAGGGCGTTAACAATACACATTTTGAATTGTCTCCCCTTTTCAGACTTTTTTTTCAACTGAAAACCTGGTTTTGTGACAATTTTGTCCCTTGTTGAATATATGAAATTCTTTTTGAGCATTGTCTTTTTTTTCCAAACTGTGAACATGTGTCTTCAAAATTATATTATCAGGAAAAACTTTGGTTCAAACAGTTTGAGTTGATGTAAATATGGGTGCTTATGTTTAAATTTTAGCATTTTTATGTTGAATCCCTAAATAAATTTTATGTGTATGCTGCTACAGTTATGTTGCGTCGTCCGGACAATCATTTATCATAATTTTGTTTGAGTAGTGGTTAACTGCTGCACTTTTTTTAACATCTGCAGTTATTGTGGAATTATTTTTAATGAATAATTTTAATTGTTTTGCATTTAGTTAGTACAGCACTATGTATATTTTTTTATAATTTTTTTTATAATTTTTGTCATTTTGTTACCAAACATTTTTGACTTGTTAATAAAGACAAGTGTTTGTTTGGCTTTTATGCATTTTGATGGAACTTATTTTCTTTTTAGATTCAAATTTTGTTATCGTATATTTATTTGATCTATGAACTTCTACTGTCACAAATCCATTGTGTTTGCTCATTGCGTGTTGTATAGGTTGTAATCTGTACCTGCAGTATTACAGGTATGATGTTGTATGTTGATATGGCAACGAAAGTCTTGAATCATTATCCATGTTCCTCATTTACAAAGTCTTAGATTAAAGTTTAGACTTAGGTACAATACTAAAGTATAGACTTAGACTGGGGAACAAAGAATAGACTTTGGCTTAAAGAGTAACTTGATGCATTCCAAAGTATAATATCATTTAGAAATAATTTTTTATGCTTTGTAGGGATTATTTAAATTGTTTTTCATAGAGAGTGGTTTAATCAGAAATTGTCAGTACCAAGTATATTCCAATAAAATTCACTCTTTGAACAGAATAGTTTCAGGGATATCTTATATACTTCATAAGTTATTCTAAGAATGTGCCAATAATTATGGACCTGTATAATATACCTCTACATAAAGCTCACAGTCCCAAAGTTGAAAAAGACAATCAGGGTGCTTCTGTTGACGTCCATTATATATATAAAACTATTTTTACACTTTAATATATCTTATTCTCATGCGGGTAATAGCTACTTACATAATACTTTGTTAAGCTGGTAACAAAAATCGAAACAACTTAGAGTGCTCAGTGTTATTTAATACTTGTACTTTAATGCAGAGTTTGCATTATTTTGTGTGTTGATAATGAAACAGTACTGTTGTATGTGATATAGATATGTTTAGCAGATACCCCAGATTGCCACTTGAATTATTACTGTTCTTAACATTGTTCTTTCACTGGTCTTGTTTGAGGTCTCATAGTTCAGTCTCCATGGCATGTATTTGTAATGTTAATAGATTTTATGTGTAGTCATTCATGTGATCCACATATTTTTATCAGTATTGTTACACTTGTGGTTTATTGGATATTTTAATTTAATGAGTCTTTTTCTGAGAAAACTCTGTGTAATTTAGGTGCGTTAACTGTTTTTTACAGATTAGCCTGTGCAGTCAGCACTGCCTAATCAGGGCCGTCACTTTCCGCATTAACTGGATTTTTGATAAGGAGAGGCTTCCTTTAAATGAAAAATTCTATAAAAGTTGAAGTATGTCCCAGAATAAACTGTGGGGACTGTACATGCATTAAGCCTAGTTTTCACTGTGCCTTGTGTTTGTGTCCTTATTGCTAGATTATGTTTGTTAAATATATTGTCAATGAAAGATGGTAAAGGGTAAATCTGTGTTGCTTTTACTTTCACTCTACACACTAGATGTTTCCTCCTTCCAAAGGTGTTGAGATCTTCACACACACTGTTGCAAAATCCAAATGAATGTGCCATTTCGAAATTGATTTTGAATGCTTAAGCCTTAACCTCTCAGATGCACTCGATGAAGTGCTGAAGTCCTTTAGAAAATCATATTAAATGTTAGACTTTGTTTACTAGATTCAATTTTAAAGGTAAACTGATCGTGAGTCGGACTTTTTTTTCTTTTTTTGCACAGCCTTCATTTATTTATATTGTAACCGATCATAATGTTCGACTGGCACCCGAATACATACGTCTTACACTGTTTTAACATACATTGTTCCGGCATACAGCTGTATTTAATGCAAAACACGTCATAAAACGGGGACCGGTTTATTCGATCATGACTCGGACGATTTTGATCGTAAGTCGAACGTACTGATATAGAGTCGGACAGTGTTAATTATCACTAATTGAATAGTCGCCAAAGTATCGATCGCTCCGCCCACATTTTTCGATCAGCCAATCAGATATCGATTTTTCACACACCCCTCAGCAACGCTTATCTGGCCGCCATTTTGTCCGACAAACAAAGCGTGTTGTACATATGGAATGGACGTAATTTTTAAGAGTTAACACAGATTTTATATCAAATGCATGATCATTACTGTTCGATCATTATTCAAAATTGTAGGTGCTAAACATACTTTATAAAAGGTTATTATTTTATCTCTATTTCTTGAACATATGAACGAGTAATGAGAAAACAAACACAATTTATATATAAAAAAATACAGTCAGGCAAAGCGCTACAGACGTATTATTTCTGATGATGATGTATTCAACCAGTCCTTATCTAGTTTATTTAAGTATTTTAAAAGTAGAAATTATCCAACAAATGTTATTGAAAATGGATTTTCTCAAGTGAAAAATATGACACAGGAAAGTGCATTATGTGTTTCTCAGAGAAATATTGATTCAATAATACCATTTACTGTATGTTTTAACACATCACTTCCTAATATTGCTAAAATTTTACACAAATACTGGGATTTGTTCAGATTATCAAACAAGGAAAGTGTTAAGTCTTTACATTCATTTAAACCTATTTTGGCCTATAAAAGACCTAAGAATATACGTAACAGCCTTGTAAGATGTTCAGTGTCTTATAACAGTACTGATATTCATTTATCGGGTCAATGTAACCGACCAAGATGTACACATTGCAATAATATAAACATATGTTCAAGTTTCAATAGTAGTGTTACTGGTTTATCGTATGATTTACGCTATGATGTTGATTGTACTTCGCGCAATGTTATATATCTTATTACATGTAAAAATTGTAATAAACAATACGTTGGACAAACTAATCAGAATGTTTCCCGCAGAATGAATAGCCATAGATTTGATATCAGAAATTGTTCAATAAATCCTATTTCACATGTTGCTACACATTTTGGATCTACTGACAATGATTGCACTTTATCAGATTTCTCCTTTGTACCAATTGATGTTGTTCAAAACAATCTAGACCGTTTATGTAAAGAAACATATTGGATACACAAATTAAAAACTATGATTCCTAACGGTCTAAATAATAAACTGCTGTATGACATATAGAACATAAACATAATTTACATATACATTTGATGTTTGTCTATTACTATGTTTTTTTTTTATAAATTATATTATTACTAATAGACTGTTGTATCAGCAATGATCCATCTCTGTATTATGTATTATGTAATATTATGTACTATATATTTTTCCGCCAAACGACGTTACGTTATTGTATGACGTTGACGTCACTTCCTTTGTATTTGTTTATATTAATGTACTACTGATGAAGGCTACGGCCGAAACATGTTTAGTACCAGAAACATTTAAATAAACAGTGACGTGTTTGTACGATTTATTTAATTTTATTAAAACAAACACAATAAATAGTTAAACCACACCAGGTGTGTGTTCTATAAAACGTGTTATACCGTTTGATGCACAATATTATTTAGCAGTTTGGGCCACATAATAATTGACACACGTGCTTATTAATCTCAGCGTAATTGTCGATGATTAAATAAATAACAGTATGTTGCGTTGATCTCAGAATGAAGGAACATTAAGGCATTGTTAGGTACTGTATACAAGAAAAGAAAACTGTTTAATTACCTAAATGATTTCCAATTATATATTTATTTTATGTGGATCATAAACAAGGGAAATGATTATAAATTGTTAACTTAAATATTGTTTTAACTAAAGTAAAAACAACAAAAAGGTGATTTCAACGCGGCTTAGCCAGCTTAAAGCGACTTCAAGTGTACAATGTACGGCTTATAATACAACAACACCATTTCTAATACAACATATATTGATACGGGGAGAAATGTGAAAATTGCAATTAACATATAAGGGCCATCTTGTTATAAATAAGAAAATGCGTAATATGCTAAATGAATTCACTTGGAATGTTCGTGAACATCACCGTAATACCAACATTTCATTTTTTGATGGTGAAATGTAACAGGTTCACATTAAACATAAATGAAATTAAATGCATATAAGACTATCTGTTAATGGAACCACGAAATTAGGCCTGTATTAAATAATGGTTACAATCAAAATTTAATTTATATCTTAATAAAAAAATCGGTGTCTTTTTAAAAATAACACAATAAAACAAAGATCTAAACATTTTTAATAAACAAAAAACCCATCATGATATGGATATGTCATTTGCATTTAATAAAAATATTTTCAAAATTATATATGAATAGCCACCGGGTTCACTGTCAGATGGCTGAATACAAGTTCAAAATCAATATGAAATAAATGCTCATTTTCACAACTCCCTATATAATATGTATAAGAAACGTTTCTGATAGTCAGTCTGCCGTTAAATCATTTATTTTGATTATGCCATTTCTCTCTAAAGTATTTATGATTGTATTAACGTTTTACAAATCAGTTTAGTTTAGTGTGCGGCTTTAATAATTTATATTATAGTAAAGAGCATAATACATCATTACAAATATAGAATTTCCCTCACGTAATCCGCTATAATTGCGATCTGCTTGTCGGAGTTTTCTAATCACTAGACCACGTGACTATGTGGGCGGAGCGATCGATAATTTGGCTACTGGTCAATAGTGAAGGACTAAGCGTCTGTTAAGGATAAATAAACTAGTATTTATTAGTCGGTGAAAAACTATATTGTCTTTCTAGATGGAAAGGGATGAACCTCCAGCTTTTAACAAGCTTGAGATAAATCAATTTCGATCGAGACCGACGACATTGTCTGTATGCTGTAATTTGACTCTGAGTTACCTTGCGTCTGATAAGGATCAACAGGCCGCATATAGTACAATTGAAAAATAATGTGGGTTTTACACTAAAAATTGTAAGTTAAACTAATGTACAAATTCTGTTTATGTGATATAGGTTGTCTTTTCGCAACACGTTTGACTTTGTCACTTTAAGCATGGTAACAAAGGTTTCCAACATTAACATTTGTTAATATCATTCAGTTTACTTATAATCCAAAACGTTGTGGAACTATTAGGCATCTAATACCTAAAACTTACATTATTAATTTCACAATTGAGAAAAGAAACTGTACTCAAAACGAAGCGTTAAGGTTAACTTTTGTTAGTTATTTCCCATCTATTTACCAAACCGATATATTATAGATTAGCATCGAGCTAATTTATACAGTGTGTTTCCAATCAAATATGTAAAATAAAAGTGTGTTACTTGTCGTAATTTACTAGCATCGGATAACGGTAACATTAAGTAGACCTATCGGTTATGAAATAAGGAGGTAGTAATCGGCTGCAGTTATATAACACATGTACTTGATCGTGTTTGAACTAAACACAACTAACAATTGCGAAACGGATTGAATAGTGACAATCTAACGATTAAATCGCCTTCTTTCGTATTTTGGTTAGAGCTGTGTTTATATAGTTTTAAGCTCGGCTGTTTTCAGAGAAAACCACCAGGTATTGCCATAGCCTCCTCGTCGTTCGCCGTCCGGGGGTCGTGCTAAAACCTTTACATTGGCCCTAAAATTAAAGTGCTTCCACCTACAACTTTGAAACTTCATATGTGCATGCACCTTGGTGATATCTACACGCCACATCCATTTTTGGGTCACTAGGTCAAAGGATAAGTTCACTGTTACCTCTAATATAAAACTTTAACTTTGCCTCTAACATCATAGTGCTTCCACCTACAACTTTGAAACTTCATATGTACATGCACCTTGATGACTTCTACACGCCACATCCATTTCTGGGTCACTAGATCAAAGGTCAAGGTCACTGTGACTTCTAATATTAAACTTTAACTTTGCCTCTTACATCACAGTGCTTCCACCTACAACTTTGAAACTTCTTATGTACATGCACCTTGATGAGTTCTACACACCACACCCATTTTGGGGTCACTAGGTCAAAGGTCAGCTCACTGTGACCTCTAATATACAACTTTAAATTTGCCTCTAACATCATAGTGCTTCCACCTACAACTTTGAAACTTCATATGTACATGCACCTTGATGACTTATACACGCCACAACCATTTTGGGTCACTAGGTCAAAGGTTAAGGTCACTGTAACCTCTTATATAAAACTTTAACTTTGCCTCTAACATCACAGTGCTTCCACCTACAACTTTGAAAACGTCATATGAAGATGCACCTTGATGAGTTCTAAACGCCACACCAATTTTGGGTCATTAGGTCAAAGGTCAAGGTCACTTTGACCTTAAAAAAATCTGACATGCTTTCGCAGCCGAGCGTGGCATCCGTTATGCGGTGCTCTTGTTTGACATACTTATATAATTAGAATAGAAGAAATTGAATTAATTTATTAAGTTTACCGAAAGTTACGCTCGATTTGTCATTGTCGGCTGGGATCCTACTAAAATGTACCGCAGGTACTCATTAGTATACTTAAATGTACTAAATATACTAAAACGAACAAAAAGTATATTTTTCGTATCCGGGGAACATTTAAGTATACTTAAGACTACAGGGGTACATTTAAGTAGTACCCGAGCCGACAATGACTAATCGAGCGCCAGTTACCAATACGTGCAATCAACCTTTCATAGTACCTGTGCCCGTCACAAATCAGAATCTGAGGACGGTCATCCCCGATGTTTGGTATGAAGGTTTTCTCAAACCAAAGTTTACAGATGCCGTCCTTTGGCAATCCTGAGTCGCAGACGGAGAACTGTGCACCGTATAAGGGGGCCATCCGCCAGACACGAATTAGTGTCAAACCCGTGTTATTTTTTCCAGGGTTGATATTATATATATATATGGAAGGGGCAGTCTGTGCCAACCTAAACTTAAATTTGAAAGAAAGTTAATGTTACGTCTGTACTTAGAAATGTATATGAACAATGGCAAAATCCACCACAAACTCCTCTACCTGCACTTCTCGACACAAAAGACGATATGAAGACAAAAGTTACACAAGGCAGTATTTAAAAAATATGGGCATTACTAACACTTTTAATTACGTTTTAATTCACTTCAATTTTTATCAGAACAGAACAGAACATAAGTTTATTTACGACTTGTACAATAAGTACATAATCATTACATAAATACATATTTTACAAACATAATATAAAGTCACAGTGGACAAAAAAGAAGCACATTCAATTTAACAATAACATAACTATAAGAGGATGAACTGATGTTTAATTATAAGTAATAGCAGTTCTATGAGAAAGTGCTAATTTAATATAAAGAGCTAGGTTTTTCAGAACATTCTTACAATTAGTATTTAACAATTCAATGAATTTAATAACACTCGGATTAAAACAATAGTATCGTTTGATATATTTATGTCTAATATCATTATATCTTGGACATATAAGTACAAAATGATATTCGTCTTCCAAATCATGCATATCACAATATGTACAATAACGTTCATTACTTTCAACTCTATTTACACCATATCTACCAGTATGAATACGCAATGGGTGAGAACACATTCTTATTTTGCTAATAAAGAATCTAAGGTTACTAGGCAATATATTTAAATATGCTTCATACTCAAAATTTACTTTAAGATTTACATACAAGTTAACACACCATTATTATCCTTGTCGACATGCCATAATTGTATGAAATTATCAATCACTCTCTGTTTAAACACTGGTATAAATGATTTACTACTGACACAAAATGGATCATTTCAAACATAGTTAAAACCGTACTGAAATAACAAATTTTTAACCTTAGTTAACCAATTGTTTTTGCCATTATTACAATCAACTAGGCACATATTATACACTTCTTTGAGGATAATATTATCAGTTTGAAGTTAACGAAACCAATATTTAATTATCTTAACATATCTGACAATATACAATGGATAACGTGCCAATTCGCCATATACAGCAGCATTTGAAGTTCTGATATTTACATTAAGTATCCTTTTACAAAACTTTAGGTGAACCCTTTCAATAACTTTAGATTTACTGTAGCCCCGAATCTCTGCCGCATAACATAAGGTAGATCCAACAAAAGAGTCAAACAATTGACAAAGTAGTTTTGGCTTCAATTTATATTTTTTACAATTAATCAATAAAACATTCAAAGCTTTAAGAGCTTTACCCACTAGTTGTTCTTGGTTCAGTGCAAAATTACCAGTATAATTGAAAACTGTTCCTAGATAATTATAATCATTTACCACTTCCAGTGGGGAGCCATTACTGTAAAATCATTAAAGTTCGTGTGGTACTAATTTTCGTGGATTTCGTGGTTCCGCCGAACCACGAATTCAAGTACCAACGATTTTTGATACATTTTAATCCGAAATCGGTCTTTTTTGAATGGCATTTCCGCCATTTTCTTTTGTTGTCGGTTGTCCGAGATATTTGTTTTTTGTAATAGTAACTTCACTTCAGTAGGTCACATTACACTTTTATCTCGACTAATTAAAATATTTCAAAATTGTAAATGTTGTTGTTATTTTCCACGAATTTGTTGTAAATTAAATATGTTTGAACTAAGATGTTTATGATTACTTAGTATGATAAGAACTACGATGTTAATGATTAATCAGTATGAATAACAAGTAGTGTGTTTATATAAAATATCAATTTGTTCGCCATCCAGTGCATTAATAAAACACTAAAGTCGTGCGAGTTTTTCTTTTTTATTCATCATTGCAAATATACGTTTTATTCATCATGGTTAATAAACGTAACGCGCAATTTTTGCCCTGGTTTCGTCACAGTAAGAAGCGTACTACCCACGCTTCCGTTAACGTCCAATGACCATTTCTTCTACTGCATCGTTAGCGGCCTGTGTTAATAAAGCTTCAGTCGTAGGCAGAGCCTTTGCAGGGTCGGGCAATCCTGCCATAGTAGGAGAACGTGTCGGTACTGTTCCCGTTTTCAACCATTGTGAAAGAGACATTGTTTGAACGCAAATTAATGCGATATGTTGTTTTATTGATAAGTGTTTGGTTGATAATGCTTTTATAATCAAGCACGGTATATAAACTGTACATCAACGACTATCCTCTTTTACGGGACATCGTCAAATTAACATTTTGAAGATTTATCACATATGTCAATTAATGCCAATTAAACTTAAAAGAGACATTACAGTTTTCACACCTGTATTTTGGGGACCTTATTACTCAATTGTTACGACTAGGGGACCTATTGCGCTGTGATTTACAAATATTGTTAAAACAACATTGATGGCAATTAGCGAGTGGGGACCCACAAGTGCGCCGCTTTATTGCTCTTATCGACAATTATCGGAAACACTTTCACGCTTCAGTGCACATTAACCTCGAGTCGTGCTGTCAACACAGATAAGCAGATTATGCTTCGTTATTACTCTGGTTGTTTTATTAAAACCTTAATAATTATGACGGTAGTTGTTTTTATTTGAAATCCACGAAATTACGTGTCAACGAATTAGTTGTTTTTATTTGAAATCCACGAAATTACGTGTCAACGAATTAGTTGTTTTTTATTAAACCACGAAATTTCATACCGACGAATTTCTATACGTTTACAGTATATACAAAATTCTCTGATTGCAACAGTCCGCCTCTTTTTCTAAAAACCATAACTTTCGTTTTGTCTACATTAACATCTAGACTCCATTTAGTACAATAACTATGTAATAAAATTAAACTTCTGTTAATCTCTTCAGGCGAGTTACCAAGCATTACCATATCATCGGCAAATAGCAACAATATCAAGATAATATCATTCAATTGTAAACCACAATTTGTATCTTGTTGTATAAATAACTCGAAATCATGTATAAACAGGGAAAATAAAATCGGCGAGATTACCTCCCCTTGACGTAAGCCAACAGCAGATTCGAAAAAATCGGAATAATTATTACATAGCTTAATGCATGATTTAACTTAATTATACATATCTTTAACGATGCGCAATAGTTTACCTCGTATACCCTTTTTATATAATTTAAACCACAGACCTTTCTGTACACGCTGTCGAAGGCTTTTTTAAAATCCACAAATACACCATACAAACGTTTATTATCATCAATATACTTCTGTACTATAGACGATAAAACAAATAAAGCATCAGTAGTAGATTTACCTTTTCTAAATCCAAATTGGGCATCAGATAAAATACAATTTTCCTCGCAAAAGGTGTTTATTCGTTTATTTAATATAGATGTGAATATTTTTGATAAACAACTAACTAAAGTTATACCACGATAGTTGTTAACACTATTTTTATCTCCCTTTTTATGCAGAGGTATAATAACACCCTCACACCAATAACTTGGAAAAAATCCGCTTTCTAATATTTTATTAAATATATCACATAAGTGAGAGGACAAAATATCAATAGCTTCAATAAAAAACTCGTTTAGTAGAAAATCATTCCCATAGGCTTTCTCTCGCTTCAATTATTTTACAGCTTCTAAAATTTCATTTACAGATATTGGCTTGTCCAAACTATCATCAGCATCATCACAACAATCAAAATCATTAGTTGAGGCAAAATTCTCAGGCTCAGTATTAACATTTTGAAATATATCGTTTCCGAGTTCGGAAAAGTGTTTAAAAAAAGAGTCTAAAGACAATTTATGATTAACAACAGTTTTGCTTTAAAAATACTTCCAAAACTCTTTAGGTTTGGACAATCTCAACTTTTCAATTTCCTTAATTTGTTGTAATTTATAACAATTTCGCTTTTTCTTAACTAAAAGCTTATATCTTTTTTTAAAATACATAATTGCTCTCTATGTGCAGATGATTTATAACGGTTTAAAATTACACAATGCGTCAATATACAACTGACTTGAGCGTTCACAATCAAGGTCAAACCATGGCTTATCATCTACATTTTTGGTTTGGTTAAACGAGACATTTTTAGTAATTGTAACATCCTTGCGAAATAAAGGATCTGTAACATCATGTATAATTGATGTAAACTCAGTCAACATATTATCTATTGCTGATCTGTTATTCAAATCTACGTTACTTGTTACATTATTCAAAGCAGGTAGTTTGGTAATAAGACAAGTTCTGAAATTATTTTTCAGTTCTGCTGACCATTTATGAATAACAAAGCTTTCGCTATCATCTACACAATTTTCAATAACAGTGTTACAATGTAAACTAAAAGAAATAGGACAGTGGTCACTCCACACATTAAAATCATGAACCATGAAGTCGCTCAGCTTAACAAAATTACAAGGTTTAGTTAATAAATAATCTATAACGGACGACCATAGCCTCGAGAAAAAGGTGTTATTACCAATCATATGATCACGATATAAACGACCGTTAGCTTTGCGAATGCCCGTGCTTATACACAAATCCAGTAAACGATTACCGAACGCGTTACAAGTTTTGTCAAGTGAGGCCCGGGCTAGGGGTTCGTCTGGTAAATATTTAACCATATCAAGCTCATCATTGTGTGTATCATATACAATATAATCATTTCTAATGCCAACACGACTGTTCCAATCTCCTACTAGATTAACATCACCAAAATTGTCAAAGTCAAAAATATCACTTTGAATAATATCAAAAAGATCGACATTGCAAACGGTGTAAGCAGGAGATTCATCACACCATAGGTATATACCACCAATATAGACAGCTGTTTCAAATTTAAAAAAGTTCTTATCTAATTTTAACCATAATATAGTTTCATGATGAGTTCGTATAATTTGTATACCATCTTTCAATGCTTCATGGTAATAAAGTGCCCACCGCTAGCTCTCCTAGCATTTCGATGTTGAAACTTTCTATAAAAGTTAAAAGATTCGTACCCATATATCTCGATATTACTATTTGCATTTGTCCAAGTTTCATACAAAAACATAATATTATATTTATCAAGAATGGAAAGAAAGTCATCACTACTTTTCTTATCCTCAGTAAGTCCGTTAATATTCCAGGATAGCACCTTCAGATCATCCCCGGCGCACCTCTAGTTGTTGCCTTTCGTGTAGGGGACCCCGTCAATGAACAACGTATCATACGAAATCCAAGCCTTCGACCCACTTTTCCGCGCCTTTTTCATCTCCGGTACCAGTTTCATACGCTTGTCGGATATTTCCTTCGGGAATTGCTCGTGCAAGTAATACGGAGTGTCTTTAAGTGCACTAGCCGACCTTCTTACTAGTTCACGCTCCTTAAACAGGTTGAATTTTGCCACAATAGGACGAACCTTATCAGAATTCTTCTCATCCATTCTATGCATTCGCTCAAATTTCATTTCTGTAACTAAGCCATTGGCCATTTCAACTTGCTGACTAAGAATTCCCGCAATACATATTCCGCATTTTCGTCCACCCCTGCCCGGGCCTCCTCAATATTGCCGAACACTAGATTGTTGCGCATGGATTGGGCTTGTATGAATAGTAGTTCATCGTTCATTTGCTTGTTTTTAATTTCTGCACTTTAGAGGTCACTATGCCCAAGTTAAAGTCTGCACCTTCCACTTTTTCCTCTATAATAGTCATCCTATTGCCAGTTTGAATTTTCACATCGTGATAAATATTCTATAATTTTGACATTTCCTTTTCAAATTTGTCAACCTTGACCTCTAGGGTTTTTAATGTCCCCAATTGTTCTTCAACTGTAACCAAACGGTTATCTATTTTCACTAATATTTTCATTAAGTCTGCATTTGTAGGAGCTACGTCCGCTGCTTCATTCATTTTTACAGGAATAAAATCGCTCATAGGTATCTGACTATGCGACACTGAAACTTCTGGATCCGCATTGAAAAGACTATTCAAGTTCAAAATTTCACAGTCATCGAAGTCATCAAATAATACAGCATTAGTTTCCTTTAAGATACTACTTACAGTTATATGTTCTGGTGTACGTGTAAAACGTCCTGATTTGCTTTCATCGTTATTCAATGAACTGTCACTCGCTTTCCTTTTTTTATCCGAAACTACATTCGCCATGAAAAACCAGTTTTCACAAAGTTAGAAAAGTGTAATCCATTGTTCGCTCACTCACTTTTTGTATCCTAAATTATTCCGTTTCAAGGCTCAATAACCAACAGATTTTAACACTTATGTTTTCCAGATCTTAATATTCCATCGCACATCCAATTATTAGACAGTTATCGTTATTTATCTCCATATATTTAATGAATTTAATGAATTTTACAGCACAGCTGAAATTCGTGACTGTGCGCCATTTTAACCACGAGACCTTTATCAAATTACACGTACAAATTTGAGGGAGGGAGATCTGTTTGGCACAGTCGCCTAAAGAAAGCGTGCACACTCATCAGGTTGTCGAACGGTTTTCGCACAACCTGAGAATAAACGCTATGTTATACCTCTCACATATGTCGTTTCGTAAAGATGATTAACAAGAATATCGAATGGTAAGATACAAAATACGTAAAAAATTATCACCTAATTTTCATTTGAATTTTCTTTAATATATTTTAAACCTGATTATAAAAGTAAAACTAATAAATTACAAGCTAAATTAACTTAATTGAATCTTGCGCGGTATACAGCATCTTTTACACCATTATCCGTGTTGTGACAAATATTAAAGTACACCTGATTAATTTTCATACCAATTAACTTTAATTGATTTATGTTTTGTCATTTTAATTATTGTTCGTTGTATATAACACCTTTCACACATCTTACACACAGACATATAACCCGTGAAAAGCACCGACAACAAGTGTAAAAGAGACATTAATTGTGACAACCGTATATTCAAATAATTGATAATTAAAAAAATACATAATATCTATGATTTATACTTATAAACTACTCAATATATCATATCCTACATCTATTTCTGAATATTTTTGGGGGGTGTGAGGTGACTTCAAAAAGTGCGAGTAGACCAAAAAGCCGATACAGCCTTTAAGCATAAAAAAGGAAAAATGTATATACATGTATTTTCAGCAACACTGAGTAGTGATTATGATGAGTTTCGATTCATGACATGAATTGACAGAAAAAATGAGTCAATGGAAGACAATTAACACTACTTATTCTGAATGAGAACACGCTTTTTTCAAGGCTCTGGAAAGTGGTCATAGCTTTTATAAATGGGGGAAAATAATGTGCAAAAACCAACTTTGGGGGAAATTTTCATGCACCGTTACACAGTACATGAATTGTTATCAATTTTCTGAGGGGTTGTAGCCTTAATGTGAAAATGTCTGCAATGGAATAAAGCTAATCCCTGGGGAAGTTCCTGAGAAAGGTCATAAATAGAAAACATCAAATTTAAACATACACAAATTCTTTTTACTCACTCATGAATTTGCTGACCCTCCTCCCTGGGCCCATGGTCATGTATGAACTCATAGTACGACGTCTCCAGCAAATGTATGTTGAGGCAGTTCACCTAAGGCAAAACTTCTGCTGCTGCTGCTTTTCCCTCTTCAATGCTTGTCGACTGACAGCATCGTCTTTCGTGAGCCGTGGGCATAATTACACAACACCCACATTCACACCTATAAAAAAATAAGCATTTTTTATTATTTCCATAAAATCATTTCTTTTTCTAGATGCTGCAATTCGTAATCAAATTCGTGGCCGAACAGCATCGTTTGATCATCACCTATACAGAATAATAAATAACATTTTCGCCCGTTTATGCATAAAATAAAATTGAACAAAAATTACAAAATAGCGTGAAAAAACTTACCAGTCGTCAACATTGCCGATGTAGAAATCATCAGAATTGGCTTCCTCTCTGTCGCTCTCATCACTCTCGCTTGGGATGTCTGCAGTCCATGCAAAAGATAACAAATTCTTACCAAACATGAGGTCCGATAGCTTTAAAATTTACCGGTCCTTACTAGATTTTAATGGACCTTGTTCTTCGTTAACCAAACAATAGCAATACCTTGTATATAGTTTAATTGTATTTTAATGACGTTCACAATGTATTCGAATTCTAAATACAAAAAATAACAACTGAATTAAACCCGTTGCATGAAAACGAATGGAAAAAAAAACAACACTTTTATTTTAAAGGGCATATATCTTTGTGATTTTTTCCTACATTACAAGTAATTTTAAACAGATATATAAAAAACAAGTACTCTCAGAGGGGGTAATCAATTGTCGAGCAAGATGACGATATCCGTTTCGACACAGGTATTTTTTGCCGTTTAATACCCTTTCTTTCTTTTGTGAAATTAAAAAATGCCGATCACTTTTCAGCCATATCATTAAGAAAGTAATAAGCGTCTATTTTGTATTTAAATTCCCTTTTTATTTCGACATTACTCGCAACGAATTTTCTTAGCAGGAGCTATAATTGTGTGACCCCACTTAGAAACAAGGTGCAATATTTGATTGGTTCTAAGAATTGCAATTGGAGAGTTTTTACGTCACTAGCAAGTTTAAACTTGTTGGTAAAATCGATTTTATCTTAAAGTTAAATATATTATGTAAACTTTTGTGTTGATTTTTAAACAAAGTTTTACATTTGTTTGTTGGACACAAGATCCGAAAAAATTGGAAATATAACCGGACTTCTGCACATTTAATTGGTTATGCCCGAGGTCCGACGTCTTTCGCATGGGTTGATGTCTGTTTCCTGGCTTTCTGCTCTTGGCTCGTACATAAACGGTCTGATTTCAAGCAGTTCGTCTTCATGATGATCGGATTCGTCAGAAAAGTCCATAATTTAACATGAAAAATTGATGTAATAGCAATTAAGTTGATTGTCTCGGCAGAAATAACGCTGTTAATATGGCGGATGTACAGGTATGACGTCACAGCAAGGGAGGTAAGTCAGTCCAACTTTTAGAAAACGGTGCGTTATTGGAAGATTTACCTGGTGATTAATGGCATAAGGCGTAACGCTTAATTATAGCAAATATTTTTATTCCGCATTTTAAACAATTATCTTTAGTATTATAAAGATTTCAAAAGTGTTAAAATTGACCTTTAATCCTAGGGACAAGGGTTTATTTTAGGGTATTCAAGGGAAGGAATGGAATCACCGATCTATTTGTCTCCCTTTACTTATACTTATTGGCGTCGCACTGGAGTTCAGGTACTAGTATGTAATGCGGTTTTTTTTCGCTTATGGGAGGAGAAGTTATTTTACGGATCAATGTATATATTTTTGTTTTAAGAATATCTTGCATAGTGGTGATTTTTTTTGTGTAAATTAGTGTAAATAAGTACTGCATTTGTGCCTATTACTTTTATTACAGCATTTATTGCCAATAATGCAAAGCCAATTGTTTAAATTAATAACTGATCACAGGGGAAAGATCACAGAGACTGGGCAAATACGCGAAACTATCTGGTTTTGTATAAAAACAAAACACAATCAAAATATATTTATTTTGTGGGTTTTTGTTAACAATAGCGCAGACTTTTGCTGTTCGAGTTTTAGTTAACGCGTATTTTCTTCAATGTTACAAGTCGACCACGATTACACGGTTTATTGCTTTATTGATAACCGTTTCACTACAGTCACTTATTAAGGCAGTAGGTGCCCAGTGAGACCGAGAATTGTCGTTCGATATCGCCGTATTTGGAAAGCGTTTCGGCTATAAGCGATATCTACGGTAAAGTCCGGAAATTATACTAAATACACGAAATAAATTTGTATTTTTTTATTTAAGAGTTAAATTTGCTTATCTCTTTAAGATTTAATAACTATACAATACAAATATAAGTTAAATTAATTCGTTTCATAAAATAGTTGTGTTCATGACGTCACGGTTGTTGACATGTTCTTAGCAAATGAAAGTGCGAAATAAAAGCGAGCGATTTGCAAAATCGAAAAAGAAGCAAACACCGATCGACAACGTTGTGTTCGATAACAATTATTCATTTACCGAGCTCTGCGATGGCGATTTGTGTGAAAATGACTCACGTAAAAACTATTCGCATTTGCTAAATGGCGTGAAAAGAGTAAGCAGAAGTGGGTGGCGGATGGAAGAAAATTGATTGACTCGTTGTGCTCGAGATTTTGCTAAACAAATTACAGTATGGTCAGTTTTGTAATCTGTGTCCCATTCCTTTGACAATATATAACATTGTTGGCGAACTGCAAAATGGCCTCAGTGGTTATTTGTACGTTGTTTGTGAAAACCCTGACTGTAGAGAAGTCAACCGTGTTGCTTATGGAAAGCAGCACCATCTCAAGATAAGGGGAATGCCATGCTTTGACGTTAATACCAAGCTTGGAACAGATATGCATGTATTCATTTCTCAACCTGCCATTTCTATCAATGTTTAATCATTGTACAATTGCCATTGATCTTTGGACTTCTTACACATTTTCAGACCCCTTAAAATTCCAAGTGTCATTCCCAGTGAATATTTGTTTATCGTGATATATATTAGGAAACATTCCGGTGTCCATCATATTCAGTTTTCAAATTTAGTTTCGCATTTGTGTTGTTAAATCCAATTTATTGCTCATTCATGTTATTAAATAATGTAATGATGATACGAATGGATTCTATGTAAATACATTTTGACGTTATTATTAAGTAACTACGGCTTTATTTCGTTTTCATGTTTCTATCATTTTCAATTCTCTTTTCATCAATGAAAGTCTGTTTGAACAGGCCGGTGAAGGTAAATAACTTCCTAAGCACTCTAAACATAACGCTTATTGCAAATAGAAATCTTAAGAAGATGGAGTCTCGTGCTGAGGAGGCCATCAAGAAAATCTCAACTGCGTCGTCTAACAAGGTTGCCATTAATGCTTATGAGAAAGAAATGGAGTAAGTGCAAAAACTAACCTTTAATACAATCTTATTGACTATTCTGGTGCCAAATTTTAGTATTTTTTTCTCATCAACTGTCTTCTTATTTCCTATTCCAGATGAACATGAAACATATTAATAATAATTGTTTTATTAAAAGCACTTTGTTCATAGTTTGGTAAAATTACTTTTTTTTTTAAAGATTTTTGGTTAGAACCCCTGGGCAGGCACACTATTAAAAATATTTGTGATTGTTATTATAAATATTAAAAGCTATTCCAAATATTACAATTTAAAAAAAATAAATTCATTACTTTTAGTAATAAATCTTATGAAGGAGCATAGGTATATTAAAATTCTGAGCTATTCATATAAATGGTGAATTCTTTTCACAAGCGATAATTTGAGTTCAACGACTTGTCAATATGTAATGTGCTTGTTGTGCTGAAAATTGATTTTTCTCATAACCAACGATCATATAAGGCGTCAGAAGGAAACTTAAAGGGTAATTATAAAATTCATGAAATAAGCATTACGTGAAATTAATTTTGTATTTCAGTTCGAGGTACAGTAATGCCTGATATTACTCAGATTGCTACTGTGCATTTGAAGACGGGTTTTAAGTTCTCAACATATGTGAAGACAACAGTGCCGATTTCTTCTGAAGCTCAGAAAGTGATTGGCATCTCTGTTGATGGTCATGACATAATGCGTGTAAATGGTGGAAGTGTTAATAGTGTATCAATTAAAACTTCTCTAAATGATTGTAATATGCGGCTTGCAAAGTTTCCCAGAGCCATTTTTGTTGCTCATAATGGGCGCAGGTTTGATTTTCCGGTTTTGGTTAGTGCATTGCTGAACACACACTGTTATGAAACGTTTTGTAATTGTGTTAGCAGTTTTGCTGACTCTTTGCCGGTTTTCAAAAATCGTATCCTGGACAGTCACACAAACAGGAAGATCTAGTGAACGTGTTCTCCAGGTAACCTACAACGCCCACAGTGCTCCTGATGATGTTGAAGTACTGGGATCTTTGCTTAAAACATGTAAAATTACTGACAATATGGCCCACATCTTTACTATTACTGCAATCCATAATTCAGTTTGTTTAAGTCATGAAAAGTCTTAAAGGCAAAGAACATTAGATTGTTAGACGTGCTGTTGCATAGAGGAACTCTAAAGCGACCAACAGCTGAAAACATTGCGGAATATGGACTGGCCTTGTGTCATTTGAAAGCCATATTTTCTAGTTCCGGAGAGGATGAATTTAGGGATACTTTTATTGCTTAAAACAATGAGGGACTACCAAAAGTCACAAACGTAAAAAAATATTTTATCTGAAGTGGTCCCTAAAATCGGTCAGTTTTTCAGTGACGAAAAGTGACGCAACGAGATAATATGGCTTTGAAATGACACGCGGCCTGACAAAATCACGCAATGGCTTTATACTGATGCTAAATTATGTACATATAGTTGTCATTAATCTGGCTATTTTCATTAAAATATTAGTTGTATATTATTGTGCTTCATGTTTAAAGAAACATGATAACTTATACATCTTTATGCTACGTAATATTGCGACAACTTTGACATTTTGAGGTGAACTGCGCCTGTATTCATATGTTGCCTTTTGACTTTAGGTGACCTTAAGATTGTATTATTAGCTCGGCTGTTTTCGGAGAAAACTCCGAGGTATTGTCATAGCCTGTTCGTCGTCCGCCGTCCGATGTCCGCCGTCGTGCTAAAACCTTTACATTGGCTCTAAAATTAAAGTGCTTCCACCTACAACTTTGAAACTTCATATGTACATGCACCTTGATGAGTTCTACATGCCACACCCATTTTTTGGGTCACTAGGTCAAAGGTCAAGGTCACTGTGACCTCTTATATAAAACTTCACCTTTTCCTCTAACATCATAGTGCTTCCACCTACAACTTTGAAACTTCATATGTACATGCACCTTGATGAGTTCTACATGCCACACCCATTTTTGGGTTACTAGATCAAAGGTCAAGGTCACTGTGACTTCTAATATAAAACTTTAACTTTGCCTCTAACATCACAGTGCTTCCACTTACAACTTTGAAACTTCATATGTACATGCACCTTGATGAGTTTTACACGCCACTCCCATTTTTGAGTCACTAGGTCAAAGGTCATTGTCACTGTGAGCTCTAAATTAAAACTTTAACTTTGCCTCTAACATCATAGTGCTTCCACCGACAACTTCGAAAGTTCATATGTACATGCACCTTGATAAGTTCTACACGCCACACCCATTTTGTGTCACTAGGTCAAAGGTCAAGGTCACTGTGACCTCTAAACAAAATATTCTGAAAGCTTTCGCAGCCGAGCGTGGCACCCGTTATGCGGTGCTCTTGTTAATGTATTATTATATCAATATTAATTCAAAGTTAGCTAAATTTCTTCACATGTCATGGTTTAAAACTGTAGCTTTTAATAAGCAACTAGAAACCCCGCAAAAAGAAGTGATATACAAATTTATACTTAAATTCATTGCGTGAAAATGAATTGGGGTAGGCATGCTCAAAGTAAAATTTCTTGAGATAGGAACGGTAAAGCTTCCTAAAATTCATTCAGTGTGTAAAAAATATGTTGTGTGAAATAAATATGTACAGTATATGCATTTCATCACACTACAAGTGACATAAAACGTAATTAAAGTTTCTTGTCACTGAACCATTTGTTGTCGTTTTTGCCATTTTATCCAGATAAGTGCATATATTATTGGACATCAAAGGCACAATTCTCTTTCAATGACACTTTTTATGCCCCCCTTCGAAGAAGAGGTGGTATTTTTTTTGCTCATGTCGGTCCGTCCGTCTTTCCGTCGGTCCGTCCACCAGATGGTTTCCGGATGATAACTAAGGACCTTTGTTCTAGGGATCATGGAACTTCATAGGTATATTGTATCATGACTGGCAGAAGACCCCTATTGATTTTCAGGTCACTATGTCAAAGGTCAAGGTCACAGTGACTCAAAACAGAAAAATGGTTTCCGGATGATAACTCAAGAATAATAAGTCAGAGGATCATGAGACTTCATAGGTACATTGATCATGACTGGCAAATGACCCCTATTGATTTTCAGGTCACTAGGTCAAAGGTCAAGGTCGCAGTGACAAAAACATATTCACACAATGGCTGCCACAACAACTGACATCCCATATGGGGGCATGCATGTTTTTTAAAACAGCCCTTGTTCAATTCTGTATCTACTAACAAAATCCAGTCGAGTACATTTATTAAGTTAATTGTCAAAATATATGTATATCCTATTACAAAAAAACTATATATTTTGGATAAAGGGTAAATCCATAGAAAACGCCCAACCGAGTCAAGGGGTAGGTGTATTCAACCAAGTATAAAAGTTAACCGGCTGGTAATTTTTTTTTTTAATTTTGCAATTAGTTGTGATATACAATTTACTATGTGGAAATAATAACAAAGAGTGTTTCTGGAAAAGTACCCATTAGGCTTCCACTACCTTAATATCTTAGTTAGAAGGTGATTTTTTAAGCGGTTCCATAGTGTAGTGGTTACACGCTCGCTTCACATGTGAGAGGTCCATGGTTCGAGCCTCAGTAGAATCAAATTATTTAATTTGTGTTCTATGTTAACTTTGTGTTTTGATGTAGACATTTTAGTTTAAATAAATATGCTGTTTGATTGTAACCATTTTTTGTTTTTATTATGCCCATGAAATTTATGTGTGAGAGGGTGGGGGTCGTAAACACATTAAAACCTTCTTTGTTCCACTAGCCTAGCAACTACCTAGTTACTAATAAAGGCGCTATAGATCGCGAAGCGCGACAGGTATTATTAATTGTTATAATGAGTCTTGATAAAG